>NW_015657299.1:177366-193072 GCF_001515625.1 Sinocyclocheilus rhinocerous
TCTTTGGTCTCTATCTTTGGTGCGTTGCATGGTTTTGCAGTTTGTTTGAATGTGTGGAAGTGTGAATCTGACTTTAAAATCAGCAAATAATGAATAATGACATTTATGATACTTTTTAATGGTGCTTTTGTGGGAGTATAATGCTTATTTATTTATTTAAAATATATAAATGTAATATTTATTAATTTTACTTATTTTATATATAATGCAACATATTATTAAATGTGTTATTCACATAAATTTATGTTAATTCATATGTATTTATATGTATATGCATGCATAAGTATTTAAATATTATTTTATATTGCATATTTTTAAATGCATTTTTAATTTAATTATTAAATATTTTTTAAATAATTTATATTTAAATACTTTAAATATTTTAAATTAAATGAATTAGTATTTGTTATAAAAATAATTCATTAAAATGTGTAAATTATTATGAATTAATATTAAAATTATAAATCATAATATATAATTATGATTTTTAAGTATTAAATATTTGTACTAATTTACAATTATTTTTAAATTATATAGTATTTGTGTAAAAATAATATATTTACTATACAATTATTATAAATTAATATAAGAATTATAAGTTATGTATATGTGTAATATATATTTATGTGTGTGTATTTATATAGCAACATATAATGCAATACTGTATTTTAAATAATTTTATTAAAATTATTTGTAAATTATTTAAAATAATCTGTTATTAAAAATGACACATAATTGAAATTATTATTAAATAATTATAAATTATAGATTGTTAGACACAGCATTGATTGAGTTAGTTGATGTGTCTGGATGATTTACTTTATATATAGTATTTACTGTAAGTGTAGAAGTGAGCAGAGCAGCGTTAGAATGAGGGAGGAAGTCGAGAGCATGAAGTGACTGATCATGTTCCAGCCGAGGGGAATCTGACGGGCTGAAACCACCCTGAAGGAGTCTCCTCCCACAGACACACACACACAATTTTTAATTAATTAATTAATTTTAATGTAGTTTAATTTAAACAATTTTATTGCATTTCTTTATTTAATTATATTTAATTATTACTTTTTTATTAATTTTTATTTTTAGTGTAGTTTTACTCTATTTTAAACTATCCAGAGACTATTCAGTGTATAAGCAAGTAATTTCACAATTCATTTACCATTGTAATCATTTTATGCAGTAATGGAGTCAAATAGTTGCTGTTAAACTGTATAACATACATCAGAAAGACGTTATAGTTGGCCAAGTATAACATTTTGTGCACAAGCGCTGTGATTATTGCCGATTTTACAGTTTATTTCTGATGCTGCATTTTAGCCTGCTGTGCTTCCATTGTTTGTGCATTAATGCAAATGCAACAAGTTGAGTCCATATTGTTAGCTCAGGTCAATTATAATGTTATATTGCGATCAGATACGACTTTTGATTTTAATAGTGTATTAGTACGGTTAATAAATGCTTTAGAAGTATTTATCATTATTTGTTCATGTTAACTAATGGAACCTTATTGTAAAGAACGTTCCTTCAAGGAAAAACCGGTCTGAGGTTAAAAAGGTTTCAGGATGACAGGAATTCTTCTGTTCTCACGCTAGACGGCTCGTGTCCTCCTGCCTAAGACAGACATAAGACAGAGTCTCTTTATCTGACCGGGAGCGTCTCTCCTCTTGCAGGCAGACGGCCAGAAATAAAAGCACTGTTTGATAAGCACAGGGCCGCTGTCTATTTTTATCTCCACTTCGCCTCTCACACTGATTTAGTAGCTCTCTGGCTCTAGTACATGCTAAAAAGCCACTTTAGATCGGAGGAGATCTGCACAGAGCTGTGGGGTCGTGCAAGAGCGGGACGGACGACCTCATGTGGAGATCAGACTCCAGGGGCCCGTAAGAAACACACAGAAGTGCAGACGCTCTTCATCTGAGATCTTTGTTCCTCCAGTGTTCAGGGAAAAGCTTCACACTTAACTGTTACTGAGCTAAAAGCTTATATATTAATGTTGCAGTATAATTGCGCACGCTATACCAGGGGTGGTCCTTTTTAGGTGGGCTTCAGTGCCACTTCCTCAAGAAAGTTTATTATTCTCATGTGTTTTAAGTCTTGTCAGATCAAACTTTAAAGTGATTTTAAGCCATTCAAGCGCAAGACGACGTGAATTGAGATCTCAATGCGGTACTCGCACACACCTGAAGCACACACACACACACAGAAAGCGCCTCTCAGACAGCAGGTGCATGGGCGGACTTCACTAATAAGCGAGGTAAGTGGCCACTTAGGGCCCCCGGGGAATCAGGGGGCCCCATCTTATATTTGCGAAACATATTTGGCAAACGCTCCAGTGTGTATTTGCGTTCTGGAGAGCGTCAGATGTTCGCTCACCGCTCAAAACGCAGAGTTTTTGTCAAATTCTGAGTTCTGCAAGCTCGCGGATCCTCTCATTATAACAACGTGTAGATACGATGTAAGTAAGAGATTCATTGTGCAGTGCAGACACTTCATTGATGATCGCGATGAGCTGAAGTGAATGACAGCTTGACACTTTCTAGGCTGTATATTCCTGACTGTCTCAGAACAGATATATTAACCTCAGAGAAGAAAGCATTGTGTTTCGTGTCATGATTTTATTTGTCTTGATGTTTCAAAATGACTCGATTGTGTGCTTTGAATGCGACAACTGGAGATTTTTGCTTAATATATTACATTTTCGATTTGTTTCTCGACAAACCCTACCATATGCCTTACGAACACTTGGAATACGGAACGAGTTGGGATAATTTTATGACATTTGAATCCTTTTTGTAAAAAGATTGAAGGTTACAATTAATTAAATGGACAAGTACAAGCTTTTTTTTTTATAATGTCGTCTTTTGTGATCTGAAAAGAATAAGCCTAATATGGCTTTAGAAAAGCATCAATTAAATGGACAAGTACAAGCTTTTTTTTTTATAATGTCGTCTTTTGTGATCTGAAAAGAATAAGTCTAATATGGCTTTAGAAAAGCATCAGGTTTGAATAATCATTTACTCAAGTTGTGAAGAGGTAAATAAACTATAAACTATGAGAGAGAGAGAGAGAGAGAGAGAGAGAGAGCAAAATAAGGGTTAGGCGTAAAAGACCACTAGTTATTGTTTTGGGGCCCCATACCTGAAATTTGCTTAGTGCCCCTCATGTCCGCCCCGAGCAGGTGAATACCAAACTGAATTGTCTTTTGTGTCTTGAGCGCATGTCCTAAAAGGTTGAAAACCCCTCGTTTAGAGTAGTGTACATTTTCCATCTGAACGAAATGATTTTTATTTCTATAAAAAAATAAAATAAAAAAAACCCCTTGAAATTTACGGTAAAATACCGGCAGCTGTGGTTGCCAGAACGTCACCGAAAAAAATATGTTAGGAACATTTTAGGTTTTCCAGACTTAACTAAAATTCACAATAAAAAAATTTAACAACATTAGGTGTAAGATAAAACCCTAATGTACACAACTGATAAGAGAAAAAAAACTAAGAAGAAACTGTTATTTCAATGAAAAACATCAAATATGAAGTGTCATGCAGGGAATTCTGGGAGTATCAATTTACGTTTTTTAGCACCAGCTTTACAGAAAATGCAGAAAATTATACAATGACCATTTATTTTTTATTACTTCCAAAAATCATAATTTAACAGTATTTTACTGTAAAATTACATTAAATGTAATTACAGATATTCACCATATACTGTCTATTATGGAAACTTACTGTTAACCAATTAATGGGTTTTTAGTGTAGCATTTTTAGTCTTTTAATGTTAAAATCACAATCATTTTTCACAGTGTAGTGTTTATGTAACTCCATCATTCTTGTTATGTGCCAAATCGCGGGACCCCAATCCCAATGCATGTTAAGTGTCTCTGTGTTCAGTAGTTAATTGTGCTGCTGTGATACACTTGTTAAGTGTAAAGCGCCAAATACAGGTGTAAATGTGTTCTTATCCAATCACTGACATGCATGTGACCACGTTTGCAGAGAAATGAACACTGAAGGACTTTTAAAAGCAATATTGAGTTGTTTTCTGATGTGAGTAGATGTAAATGCATGTAGTCATGATATTAGAGACTCTCCGTTTGATGAAATCTCATCACAAGTGTTCACAGGAGACGTGTGTTAATAACCCGCCATCACTAGAGATCAGATCACATGTGAGCGATTTCAAAAGCTCAATTTCTGACTTGCTGTCTCTCAGGATTTCAAGATCGGTCTCCGTCACTTTGTCTCTTTCTCGGCACAACACCTTTGAGCCGCTCGTTCAGGGTACTAATGTCCTCAGATTTACCGGCGCCTCTGACGGTAGAGCCGCGGCTCGTAAAGCTCTGCGCTCGCTGATGGATGTGATGGAAGATTGTGAACGGAGAACGAGAGAGAGCTGGTGTTGTGACGGCCGTGATTTATGGCACTTCTGTAGGGAAGACAAACTCACTCGAGAGGAAAGCGGCGTCTCGCTGCGATTTACAGGCCCTCCGCTCGAGAAGGCCTGAACAATGAGCCAGTCTAGATATGAAAGCAGCTTTTATTTTATACAAATTTACAGCATGCTTTATTAAACCCGCGGGGCTGATAAATCCACAGTGTTTTATTGGGTTTGTTTGTCTGGTTCAGCGAGAGGAGAAAGGTATGCGGTAACCAGACGCACTGCAGCTCATTAGTTAATAACCTTAATGGATTGATGAAGTGCTTTAAAGGGTTAGTTCACCCAAAAATGAAAATTAGCCCATGATTTACTCACTCAAGCCATCCTAGGTTTATATCACTTTCTTCTTTCACAAGAATCCAATCTGAGTTATATTTAAAAATGTCCTGGCTCTTCCAAGCTTTATAATGGCAGTGAATGGGTGTTATTTTTCAATAGTCCAGAAGAAGTCCAATAAAGCGCATTTATCCATCCTAAAAAGTGTCCCACATGGCTCCGGGGGGTGAATAAAGACACAATAGAACGCCGTTCCGGCGGATGACGTAGCGTAAGGTCTGGTGAGAATATGCTAGTCTCGCGAGAACCAACATTTGTTTACAGCAGCAAAGGAAGCAAAGTTTCCTTACTTTAGCAGAGGAAACCCAGTCTCCTCTTTGGTTATATCGAAATCCTCCAACATTTTTCTTTACAAATCTTTGTTTTGTACTTCTAATTCGTGACCGGTGTTTTTACGCTACGTCCTACGTCATCCGCCGGAATGAACACGCGTACGACGGTTAGCGGACGCTAGAGATTACTGTTTATAAAGTTTTAAATATGGATATGTTTCTTACAAAAACGCATTGATTCGCTTCAGGAGGCCTTTATTCACCCCCCGGAGCCGTGTGAGGCACTTTTTATGATGGATGGATGCGCTTTATTTGACGTCTTTTGGACAATTGAAAAATAACACCCATTCACTGCCATTATAAAGCTTGGAAGAGCCAGGACGTTTTTAATGTAACTCAGATTGTATTCGTCTGAAAGAGGAAAGTCATTTACACTAGGATGGCTTGAGGGTGAGTAAATCATGGGGTAATTTTCATTTTTGGGTGAACTATCCCTTTAACGCTGTGAATCAGTCTGGCATTACAGGATCTTTAGATAAAATTACTTCATTCTGATTTTAGATTATTCATGCAGTTAAAGTCTGATGTATTGGACAAATTATTTAATTGGCTAATATTTGGGATATTTTGGAGAATATTGACTGACAACTGTGCTTACTAGGCCAATTTTTGTCAGCAAAACCCCTTTGATTAATTATTTTCTGGAATTTGGCTTTTTAGATAAAATTCTGACACATTAATTCATGCATAGTGAAAGTCTGGTGTCACTTTTCCTCTCTTTTGTCTTCTTTATCATTTACAACTATCTAATAGGGTGATGAATCAGACAGACTCATATTTGGGATATTTTTGAGATTATTGATTGATAACTGTGCTTATTTGGCCAATTAACTGAACTTCAGACTGCATAAAGTTTTTATATTTAATAGTTATTACAATGATATTAACTAATTAATTTCAGTTACACATTTTAGTGTCATTTATACACAATATTTGACCGCAGAATGCCATTATGTTAAGCTTATTTGGCCAAACCTCTTGATAAATTATTTTTTGAATTTGGCTTTTTAGATAAAATTCTGACATCTATTAATTCATGCATAGTCAAAATCTGGTGTCACTTTTCCTCTCTTTTGTCGTCTTTGTTATTTCCAACTAACTAATAGGCTGATGAACCAGACAGGCTGATACTTGTGATATTTTTGAGATTATTGACTGATAACTAGGGCTGAGTATTGTTCAGAATTTTTCGATATCAATACCGATACCTTGACTTCGATACCGGTTCCTGAACAATACATTACAATAAGATTACACATTACCTCAAAAAACTTTAGTTAGATTTTTTTTTTTTAGCTTGTTTTTACAGACTCAAAGACTGATCTCCTGAGCCACTGCACAAAGGAACAAAATGTATTCAACACAATAAATCAGTGCAAATAGTTTTAATAAAGTTCAAATAGGTCTCAGCTTAGACAGAATCATCATTTCTATTAATTTTCCACTGATGTACTGATGAGCATTAACTGCTTCCAGCGCTGCCTGCCTGTGTTTTCTCTTCCGCGATCGCTATTCTGAATCATTCGCTGCTCATATGCCACTCATATTATGCATTCATAACCCGCCCTGTCTCCTGTGACGAACGTCCATTACACTCACGCATTCAGTTCTGTGCATAAGAAAGAAACCCAGAGAAACATTTCTAAGGATGAAACATGAAGCTAACAAACACACGATTATGACACTATATGATTTGTATGTGATTTTCATGAGATTCTGCCTGTTTTCAATACAATACAGGCTGTTTACATGAGAAATGCTAAGCAGGTGTAGCGATTAGCCTGATATAAGCTACAAATATTTCAGCAAGATTATATGGCCAAAACACAGATTGGATCACAACACAGATTGGATTGAGGTGTGTAAATCAGCATAGAAAATAACAAACAAATTGCAAGCATACACTCTAAAAAATGCTGGGTTAAATGCAACCCAGTGCTGGGTCAAATATGGGATAAATATAATAGAACAAAGATACAAATGAAAATAAACAGTGCTTTATATTTTTCAGGTAAGTCTAACAGTATTATTCAGAATAATCAAATGTAAAATTACACTGCATAGTCTTCACTGTATAAATTAAATCTAATAAATCTGTGTTAACGCTACAAAAGTGAGTTTTGTTGTTTGATTAACATTCATGAAACAGAAAGCAACAGGAACATTAAACTGCTGTGAACCAATATACTGTTACACATCCATTTACCTTCACCTAAGCCATAAGCAACCGTGTTTACAAGGATACTGTCAGACACACATGTATTTTGACATCATTTCATGCACAAATAGACGAAGTGAACGGAATTCGGTGTTCATGTGCATCTGCGTGGCTCTGTGTGTTCATCATTGAGCTCTATTTTGCGCCTTCTCGCGCTCGAATGGTTTAAAATCACTTGAATTTAAACCGACAGGACCTAAAGCACATGCAAATGATGAACCTTCATTGCATGATGGTTAAACTGTGCAATTAATCCAAGAATCGAACCCTGGTGCCTGGTCCATACGGATTAACAATCACTATACTAAACATATACGATATATCGTGCAGCCCTAGACTGCATATAAGACTGTGATTATTTAAGGCGAGACACTACATGCTGTGTTTTTACACAATAGTTGACCATAGAATGTCAGTATTGATGAATCAAGTATTTACAGTATATAGTCATTGGCAGAAGAGGAAAATGAATAATCTCTCTGCTCAAAACGCATAAGATCATGCTGCCGCTACCACAGCAGGCCAAAAAATTCACTGTTCGTCTCACTTAAATATTTATCAGCTGTCAGATGGTTTCAGGAATCAGCTGAAGTGTGACTGTTTCAGTGTGCTGATGTTTAAATGATGAATGTCATGCTAGTAATATTGATGTGTCGTGATGGTTTTACATGCTGCTGCCGTTTCTATCAGGACGGATGTGAAGCTCTAGTGTGTAACGCCAAGATACTCAACAAGAGGTTTATTTCCTTACACATGTCTTCAGAAATCTTGTCTGTGCAGAACTTGTGAAGGCATGACTGTGCAGTTGCTAAGGACTTCTGGGTGGTTGCTAGGTGCTGTGCTTTCTGGCACCCAGGTGGACTAGTTTAAATAGATTTTTTAATAGACGTTTTGACATTTTTATCAGCGGTTAGAACGTTTGCATGGTGAAATATTCAGACAAGTTGCATCTCTAATTTTATTCCCTTTCAAACAGAGCAGCTACGGCTGTGCACATTTATATATTAGACTGTTATAGTATTTATTAATATTGTAAAAATAGCTTTTATTTTAGCAATTTTGTTACATCCTTGTTACAGCTTTAATTATTTTTTTTATTTCTGTTTTAATATTTTTAGTACTTCAACTTGAACTTATTTTATTTAATTTAGTTGACAAGGCAACTTTTTTGTTTTTTTAAATTCTCATCTAATATTTTGTATTTCAGCTTAATTTCATTAAATTTTAATATCATTGTTAATATAAGATAAATGTAAATATATTCAGTGATTCAGAAACATGTCATTCATGTTATCGACCAAATAAAACTTTTTTTATTTTTTTTTTATTTAACTTAAATATATTTTTATTTCCATTTTACTTTAGTACTTAAGCTTGATTTATTTCAATTAGTTGCCAAAACAACATTTATCATTTTCATTCGTTTTTTAAGTTTAATGTTTTCATTCAGTATTTATTTGATTTCAATAAAGAAATTCAATTTTAATATTAGGTAAGTGTAAATATAGTCCAATAAACCGAATCAGAGTCGTTTATAAATCTGTTCAGTTTGCTATTGGTCATTTTTATATTTTGATTATTATTTTAATGATTTTTATTGAACTTTATTTTTATTTCTGTTTTAGTAATTTTAGCACTTAAATATATTTCCTTTCAATTAATTGCCATGGCAACATTTCTAAATTTAGTTCATTTTAAGTTTAAGCTTTTTAAGATTTTATTTCAGTTTCATTAAAGAAAGTGATTTTTAATATCACATAAATGGAAATATATTCAGTGCTTTAGAGAAATGTCCGTCTGAGCTGTATATAAATCTGTTCAGTTTGCTGATGTCAGTTTTATTGGTGTTTAATTTATTTTAAATTCCATTTTTGTTTTGGTAATTTTAGTACTTAAACTTTATTTTAGGTAGTTGCCAAGGCAACATTTCTTATTTTCATTAGTTTTTTAACGTTTTTTATTTTTTTTATTTTTAAGTTATTTTTAATACCAGATAAATGGAAACATGTTCAATGATTCAGCTAAATGTCATTCATTTTAATACCATCTTAAGAGTCCAATAAACTGAATCATAGAGCGTATATAAATCTGTTCATTTTGCTGATGGTTGCGTTTATTGGAATAATTGGAGCTTTTGTGGATTTTAAGATTTCAGAGAAACGGCCACACACACTTAACGCTTTCCAATCAGCACTTGATTCGCTTACTGATCTGTTTTTCCTGATTGTAGATTGAGTTTAGCTTAACAACAGTGATTCTCTGTTTCCTTTTCATCCGGATGCTCTTTTCTGTGTCTGTTTCTGTCTCTCTCAGCCTCAAACCTCTTCTATTTATAACATTAAAGGCTGATGGTCTGTGTGTGTGTGTGTGACGATGAGGCCTCGGAGCGAGTGTGTACAGAGATAATTCACCTTTCACAGACTATTAAACTGGAAAAGGAACGTGTGAGCACCTCAAGTACCTTCACTCCCTTCAGTCCAAATAAACGCTGTATTTACACCGCAGCCGCAGCTCATAAAAGCACCTCTGTAGACAAAGCGCCCTTTATTCAGTGCTGTAGAGAGAGAGAGATGGACGTTTGCACCTCAGGTTTCATAGGGGAATAGTGTTTTTGTTACCTACCTGGAGAAAGAGCTTGTTTTATTGTAATAGTTAGACATAAAAGATGTTGAATTTTGGACGCGATTGAGCTCAAACCTATTGTGATGTGGTAAGTTTGATTATGCATATTGCAAATGGAAAAAGAGAAGCATTTTCTTGTGTGTTCAGTTTATTATGTGTACAGTTTTATGAGTTTTTTGTCTTTTGTATTTATATTATGTGATATAGTTAAGTAATATCACACTAGTAAATGTGCTTTTTCCCAGAATATCTGCCCAATGAGATATTGATTTTAAATAGCTGTTACTAAATCGATCAGCATTTTGAACAAATTGGGTGAGTAATTGATTCTGAAATCTAACTAATCGATTCTTGAGCAAATCAGCCGTTTGAACGAATCAGTTGAATGAATGACTCAGTGACTCACTCATTAAATTGCCACCTATTGGCGGTTTTAGTTTCGTATTAAATGTATCATTTCTAAATGAATCAGCCATTTGAATGATTCATTGAATGACTCAGTGACTCACTCATTAAGTTGCCACCTATTGGCGGTTTTAGTTTCGTATTAAAAGTATCATTTCTAAATGAATCAGCCATTTGAATGATTCATTGACTCACTCATTAAGTTGCCACCTATTGGCGGTTTTAGTTTCGTATTAAAAGTATCATTTCTAAATGAATTAGCCATTTGAATGATTCGTTAAATGAATGACTCAGTGACTCACTCATTAAGTTGCCACCTATTGGCTGTTTTTATGTTATATTTAAAGTATCGTTTCTAAATGAATGAGTCATTTTGAAAGAAACGGTTGAATTAATGACTCCATGACTCAATCGCCACCTTTTGACGGTTTTAATTTCATATTTAAAGAATCAGTTCTAAATGAATCAGTCGTTTGAACGAATCAGTTGACTCAGTGACTCTGTTGTCACCTATTGGCAGTTTTAGTTTAATACTTAAATTATTATTTCTAAACAAATCAGCTGTTGAAACAAATAATTTGAATGAACGTCACCACATATTAAACATTTAAAGTGTAATTTCTAAATGAATCAGTTGAATGAATGACTCGGTGACTCATTAGGCCGCAAACTATTAGAGGTTTTAGTTTCATATTTAAAGTATCGTTTCTAAACAAATCAGTTGAATTAATGACTCACTGGCTCACTAAGTTGTCACGTATTGGTGGTTTTAGTTTCATATTTAAAGTACTCTAAACAAATCAGTTGAATGAATGACTCAATGACTCATTCATTGAGTAGTTTCATAATTAAAGTATAATTTCTAAATGAATCAGTTGAATGAATGACTTAAATAATTTTTAATTAAACTGACACCTCCTGATGGTTGTAGTTTCATATTTAAAGTATTCTAAACAAATCAGTTGAATGAATGACTCAATGACTCATTCATTGAGTAGATTCATAATTAAAGTATAATTTCTAAATGAATCAGTTGAATGAATTACTTAATTTGTAATTAAACTGACACCTCCTGATGGTTGTAGTTTCATATTTAAAGTACCATTTCTAAATGAATCAGTCGTTTAAACGAATTGGTTGAATTAATTATTTTTAATACCCACTTTATGTGCCGTTTGATGTGTTGCATGTGCAGATGTGTCTGTCCAGCTTTGAGCTTCAGCATGTTTATTTATGACTCTGTTTCTCATTAATGGAGAAACCATTGCTGTCTGATTGAAAACATGCTTTAGAAACAAATCAGAGGTAGATCTGCGTAACAGCTCTGACCAATTTGGGTTTTGCTCTCCCTCTCGTGTTATTTATCCAATGCAAAGCTAATTAGTTTCAGAGCTGAAAGCGGAGCTTTGATTTGAATTGGAGATGCCGTTGCACTCGTCTAATGAACAGAGAAACTGGGTTAGAACTTATTCTAACGGGTGAATGTTTGCGCTGTGCTGCCGTCATTGTTGTGTGAGGCGTTTTCTTTTGGTGTTTGACCGGCGGGGTGGAGATCCTCTTCCTGATGGGAATCTTCAGACAGTGTCTGCTTGTTTGCGTCCTGACAACATTCCACCGGTGGGAAGCGTGTTAACATTCATTCTGTGGCTCCTGAGTTTAAGTTCTTGTAGATGCCAACAAATTAAATACAAAATTTACTTTTATCTCGCTCTCTCTTTTTTTTCCACAGCATCATTTAATTGCAAGTTGATCGTTTATTTTACTCTAGTTTGGGCCCTATGAAATCTGTTTTGTTTTTTCACAAATTCTGTATTATTTTCTCCTAAATTCCATGTTTATGTTTTTAATTTCTTGAATTCCATTTTAATGGTTTAATTAAATTCTTAAACATTGTTTTTTCTCTCAAAAAACCATTGTCTTTGATGTCCAGCATATTGACCTCGGGTCACGACCTTTGACCTCTGCCTCAGCGTGAGTGTTTGAGATCTGAGAGACGTTAGTAGGAACTCCAGCCTGAAAACTTCATTCCTGCGACAAACGGATGTTAAAAACACACGGCCCAATAAAGTGAATCACCTGCAATTAAGTCTCTAAACGATTCACATTTTTGCAATGCTTTGGATGAAGGTTTGCATGTCTGAACGAAAGTGAACCGTGCTCCAATTATTGATGCTGCTGTTGTGAATGGCTCTTTATTGGGTTTATTTGTAATGGAAAAACATAATTCTTTCAAAAGTCATTCAATTTAAAAGGCTTTGAATTTGTGAGGAAAATTTGCACTCAATGAGGAAAAACCTTGAAGTTGTTTTCTGCGTTTTGTCGAAGTCCCAGTATTACGATCTATATTAGTGAGAGACTGATATATCAGCCTGTTTTTGAGACATTTGCGGTTGTTGGCAGTTAACTTGGACGATTAATGGAAGTTGTAGTTCCTTTGTATGTCACTTTAACAATCTAGCATCTGTCTTGTCAATAGATAATGAATAATTTCTGATTTCAGTGTTTTTAGTCAGTTTGCAGTAAATATTGTAGGGGAAAAATAAATGTTTGTTTGATTTCAGCAATGTTGTTTACATTTATTTCCTTAAAGGGGTCATATGATGCTTTTTTAAAGATCATTATTTTGTGTATTTGGTGTAACAGAATATGTTGACATGCTTTAATGTTCAAAAAACACATTATTTTTCATCGCATCATATGACCCCTTTAAGTTCCTATTTACATCCTTATGTTTTGTACGCTATCAGTTTGAGATTGGTTAGATTTTTTTAATGCTCATGAAAGAAGTCTCTTCTGCTCAACAAGGCTTCATTTATTTGATTAAAAATACAGTAATATTTATATAATATTTAATATTGTAATAATATGGCCCTATAAAATGTTTTAATTTTTATTTTTAACCTAATTCCGTGTTTTCTGTTTACATTTTTCTGGATTCCATTTTTCTGGTTTAATTAAATTGTAATTATCAAAAAGCATGTGTAATCAATTGAATTCATGAAACTTTAGCAATTTAATAATTTGTTAAAAATTTAACAATAATAGGACCCTATGAAATGTGGGTTTTTTTTGTTCCAGAAATTCTGTGTTGTCTGTTTTAAGCTTTCTATATTTTCTGTTTTATGATTTAAGGCTGTATTATTGTGAAATATTATTATAATGTAAAATAGCTGTTTTCTATGAAATATCTGTTAAAATATAATTTATTTCTGTGATCAAAGCTGTATTTTCAGCATCATTACTCCAGTCTGCAGTGTCACATGATCTTCAGAAATCATTCTAATATGCTGATCTGCTGCTCAAGAAACATTTCTGATTATTATCAATGTTCAAAACAGTTGTGCTGCACAATATTTTTATGGAAATCGTGATACATTTTATTTTTCAGGATTCACAGATGAATAGAAAGCTAAAAAGAACAGCATTTATTTGAAATAGAAATTTTGTGTAACATTGATTTATAAATGTCTTTACTATCACTTTACACCAATTTAATGCTGAATAAAAGCCCCATACTTTTTGTTACAGTTTAGGCATTGGCCATTAAATAAACCCATATCTCTGGACTTCTAGTGTTTATACACTTATAATACAGCAGAAAATAACAAAGGCCTCACACACACATGCGGAGACGATCCCTCCCTATCCTGACAGGAAGGAAAGGCCAGCGTAAACAGCTAAAGGAAGCAGAGGATGCAGAGCGTCTGTAGTCCACTAAAGGAGACTCACGCGACTGCGAACAGACGCTTTATAATATTCACATGTGAACGAACCGAGCTTAGAACCGCAGATGATGATCGGACGCTCGAGCGTTTTGTTTGGAATTTAGCAGCAGCGACAGAGATGTCATCTCAGTGACAGTCAACGGTGAGCGGATCAGAAGAGAGTGTGTCTGTGTGTGTGTGTGTGTGTCTGTGAGTGTCTGAGAGTGCGAGTGTCTGTGTCTGTGTCTGTGTCTGTGTCTGTGTCTGTGTCTGTGTCTGTGTCTGTGTCTGTGTCTGTGTCTGTGTCTGTGTCTGTGTCTGTGTCTGTGTCTGTGTCTGTGTCTGTGTCTGTGTCTGTGTCTGTGTCTGTGTCTGTGTCTGTGTCTGTGTCTGTGTGTGTGTGTGTCTGTGAGTGTGAGTGTGCGAGTGCGAGTGCGAGTGCCTGTGTCTGTGTCTTGTGTGTGTGTGTGTCTGTGAGTGTGTGAGAGTGCGAGTGTCTGTGTCTGTGTGTGTGTGTGAGTCTGAATGTGTGAGTGTGTGTGTGTGTGTGTGTGTCTGTGAGTGTGAGTGTGCGAGTGCGAGTGCGAGTGTCTGTGTCTGTGTCTGTGTGTGTGTGTGAGTCTGAATGTGTGAGTGTGAGTGTGAGTGTGAGTGTGTGTGTGTGTGTGTGTGTGTGTGTGTGTGGCAGAAATGATTCCCAGCATTCCTGTCAGGCAGCACAGGCACCTCTGACATGTTGTCAGGCAGCTGGGTAAATTAGCTCTCTGTGTGTCTGTGTGTTTGTGTGTGTATGTTATTCGTGATAAATCACACCGGCTCCTTCTCGTCGTGATCCGGCAGCAGCTGCAGAGCTCGACTGAACTGCTTCCTGACAGACGTTCAAAGTGGCTGTTTTTATTATGTAACCGCTTGTTAGTCATTCCCAAATTTAATGCATTATGTAATATCTCATATTGGCAGGTTGGGACTCATGTGTAGGGGTGTGTGTGTGTTACAGTGTGTCTCTGTTTATTTGTGTTTCAGTCAGTCATCACCATCTATATTTATATCTGTATCATCTACACTACCGTTCGAAATTTTGTTATCAGTTTTCATTTATCAAGGATGCATTAAATTGATCAAAAGTAAAGACATTTATAATGTAACAAAAGATTTATATTTCAAATAAATGCTGTTCTTTTGAACTTTCTATTCATCTGTGAATCCTGAAAAATAAAATGCATCACGGTTTCCACAAAAATATTGTGCAGCACAACTGTTTTCAACATTGATAATAATCAGAAATGTTTCTTGAGCAGCAAATCAGCATATTAGAATGATTTCTGAAGATCATGTGACACTGAAGACTGGAGTAATGATGCTGAAAATACAGCTTTGATCACAGAAATAAATTACAGTTTAACAGATACTCACATAGAAAACATTGGAATAATATTTCACAGTTTTTACTGTAGTTTTGATCAAATAAATGCTGCCTTGATGAGCAGAAGAGACTTTTTTCACAAACATAAAAAAATGTACCAACCCCAAACTTAGTACAGTAGTATATATCTATATCTATATTTCTATATTCAATTCAATTCAATTCAATTCAATTCAAGTTTATCAGCGCTTTTCACGTCACGATACAAATCGTTACAAAACAACTT
>NW_015657299.1:193513-202206 GCF_001515625.1 Sinocyclocheilus rhinocerous
GTTAAGTCATGAAGTTACCAAAAAGGCAATTAAAGCTGCCTTAAAACTGTGCATGCAAGTATTTGTTATTTATGAGTCACATTTAAAGCAGTCAAAATAACCTAATAACCCATGGCTGCTCTGATGTCTGTTAATCAAAGAACAAAAAAAGGGTAAATCAATAACTTCTGTAGCTTTAAGCTTAAATATTAATCTATATTTAATTTAGAATTTAGTGTTGATAACTTTATTCAATTATATTTCCTACTTGCTGAAGGGCAAGTAGCTAAATATGACATTTATTATAATGGGTTTATGTGAAGATGGTTTTAAGTTCACTTAAATTATTTTGTTTTTTTTGTTTTTTAAGTCTATTCAATCCAATTAAATTAAATTCAAGTTTATTTGTATAGCAAATCGTTGCAAAGCAACTTTACAGCAAATTAAGTTTCTACAATATTTAGTGGTAGCTTATCAGTGGTGACTGTCAGTTAATGTACATATGGCAGAAATGTACGGAAAAATCAATTAAAGATGTAATCAAACAGACGATGAACACTATTAACAGCAATTATTATATGATGCAATCAAACTTATAGCAAAATGTGGTAGTTCTGTATGTTCTATATCATCTATGTCTATGTGATCTATATCTATAATTACAGTGACCCCAAAAAGTACTTGCATACTTAAGTCAATTAAAACAAAAAATTAAAACAAAATATCAAAGCAAATGGCATTTATAAAGAAATGTATTAAGAAATAAAGCACAAACACACTTTTTAATCGAAACACGTCACAGTGGAGTTACTTCTAAGAAACAAAGCATCATTTGTTTGCAGATGAACACTTGAATTGAATTTTATTTAATTTCTAATGCAATAAAATTCAGATATTTACTCACTTAAGTGTCATTCAAAAGTGTCCAAATAGAATTTGGGTCTACTGTATATAGATATATATTTCAAGACAGAAAATAGAAATATACAACACATAAAGGTCAGGTCAGTGAGGAATATGTGCAGAATAACCAATTTCTATTAACTCTATAATCTACTTTATTTAGCTTGAACTCAGGACATGAAATGACTGAAGTGGCACATTGTTGATTAACGGTGGCTTCTCATATTGAAACAACATCATTACAGAAGTGCATTAATGATCCTGCACTGATTTGGGGGAAAATGTGTAGAATAATGCAGAATGGATTTAGATGTGTTGATTTGAGCTGAGAGTCATCGTATTAGTCAAAATATGTGATAAAAATGGCATGCAACGGGCGGAAGACATGCAGAACC
Source organism: Sinocyclocheilus rhinocerous (assembly GCF_001515625.1). Lineage (NCBI taxonomy): Eukaryota > Metazoa > Chordata > Actinopteri > Cypriniformes > Cyprinidae > Sinocyclocheilus > Sinocyclocheilus rhinocerous. The sequence goes on from NW_015657299.1 coordinate 194,791, forward strand.
TTTCAGGTAGTGCTGGTTTTGTGTGGGTATAAACTCATCTTAAACTGTGTGTGTGTGTGTGTGAGTGTGAGTGAGTGAGTGTGTGTATGTCTGTGTGTCTGTGTCTGTGTGTCTGTGTGTCTGTGTGTGTCTGTGAGTGAGTGAGTGAGTGAGTGTGTGTCTGTGAGTGAGTGAGTGTGTGTGTGTGTGTGTGTGTGTCAACGTTACTGGTGTGCTTTAGTGCTTATTAGTGTTTGTAAAGAGCTGAGTGAGATATTGAGTCTCAGACCTGCTTTCACAGTCATTAATGATCCGCTTCAGACGTAATGAAACGAAACTGAACTTAATGAATTAGAAACTGGAAAACCAGAGTCAGCAGGATTTCCTGAGGTAGTGGTTCTGTACTGGTTTTGCTTCAGGACTCAGATTTTACATCGAAAAATACATTACAAAACCCATAACCTGCATTTAATGTTGGCAGGATCACGTGTAAATAAATTAGTGTCTTTTTAATATCACAATAATAAATAACTATAATAAAATCACTTAAGTAATTGTTGAACAAAAAAAAAATACAATGAAAAAAATAAAAATCCAACAAAACTTGCATAAATTATTTCAGTTTATTTTTACGAAAAGAAACTAGTTTTTGACTAACATATTACATTTTTAAGATATACTTAGTTTTTGAAGCATAGTTTTGTTAATGCTTTAAGTTTATTTCATGAAAAGAAACTAGTATTTGACAAACAAATTATAGTTTTGGGATATACAAACGATTTTTGCTAAATTTCAGTCAAAATATTTGAGAATTAAGAATATTTATATATAATTATTTTTCATTGATTTCACAGCTTTAAAATTGCATTGTAGTGCATTGTATTTTATGTTTTTAAAGCATATTTTTATTCATGCTTTATATCTATTAAGTGTATTTGATTTCACAAAAATAAACTAGTATTTGACCGACAAATTATATGAGATATTTATTTACATATTTATAAGATATATTCAATATTTTTGTAAATTTCGATTAAAATATTTGAGAATGGAGAATATTTTATCTATTATTTCAACATTTTGTTCATGCTTTATATCTATTAAGTGTATTTCACAAAAATAAACTAGTTTTTGACTAACAGATTATATTTTTAGGATATACTCAATATTTTTGTTAAATGTCAGTTAAAATATTTCAGAATGGAGAATATTTTTATGATATATTTCATTGTTTTGTTTTTGCTTTACATCTATTTTTTAAGTTTATAAACTATTTGACTAACAAAAAATTTTTTTTTCTCAGCTTTCACAAATATTTGCTCAATATTTTTAAGTGCATGTTTAGAGTGTAGTTTTGTTCATGTTTTACATCTGTTATTAAAGTTCATTTCACGAAAATAAACTAGTATTTGACCAACAAATTATGTTTTTAGGATATACTTAATATTTGTGTTAAATTTAAATCAAAATATTTGAGAATGGAGAATATTTTAATGATATATTTCATTTTGTTCATGCTTTACATCTAGTATTTAAGTTCATTTTATGAAAACAAAAAATTATATTTTTAGGATATATTTAATATTTTTGTTTAATTTCCATAAAAATATTTTACACCTTTTTTTAGCTTTAGTTATTTTACTTCAAGTTAAACTAAATGAAAAACAGAAATGTTGCCTTGGCTATTATAGCTGAAAGAAAATATGTTTTTGTCTATTTTATTTCAGTTAATGTTTCTTTTGTTTCAAGTAATGATTTTTTTTTTAATGTTCTTAGTTTTAGTTAACAGTAATAACCCTGGAAGGAATTGAAATCACTGTTTTGCACATTTAAGCATAATGAGTGTGAACTTGTGCATGTAAACCTGTTGTTTGATATGGAGGCTGATGTGGTTCAAACCAACCTGAATGTTGCTGGTTTGATTCTCTTCTGGGTCAGTAATAAAGATCCAGTTGTGTGTGATATATTCAGGCTTCTTCAGCGCTCACGTGACTCCACGATATCAATCTCACAGACTCCATTAAAGAGGAGCACGAGGAGACGAGGAGATCAGGCTGAGCACTCAATGCTTTTAACCTAATTGTGACCCCTTGAGAAATGACAGTGACGTGAGCGTGTTTCATGATGAGCGGCTCGTTAGCAGATTACAAACACCACCGCGTCTGTGTGAATACCGACCGACAGCACTTACATGAATTACTCAACGATGGAGTTTTTATAACACGCATTTGTTCAAGCCGTTTATGAATCACGCAATTCAATCGGAGAGCGAATGCTGTTTGAGTTTCTATTCAAAAAACCTTCAAAGTCTCTTAAAAAGAGCTCATATTTGGACTTGAAGAAAAGTTCTGTGAAGTTTCTCGAAAATCACATCAGCTTTAAAACAATTAGTGTAGTATTTGAAAATCTATTCATATTGTACTTGCATATGCAGCTGTATTGAATTAGAATTAGAATTTTTTTCAATTCTTAGTTAATTTAATTTAGTAAATGTAATATTTGAAAATCCATTCATATTGTACTTGCATATGCAGCTGTATTGAATTAGATTTTTTTTTTTACATTTATTTAATTTAATTTACTAATTTAGTGTTTGTGAAGTGCTTGAAAATCTAATAATATTGTACTTGCATATGCAGATGTATTAGAATTTTTTTAAATTCTAAGTTAATTTAATTTAGTAAATTTAGTACTTGCATAGCATTTTAAAATATGTAATAATATTCTACTTGTGTATGCAGCTGTATTTAATTAGAATAAAAAATGTAGTGATTTTTACCATTTGTGAAGTAATATTCTACTTATATATGCAGCTTTTAATTCTTAGTTAATTTAATTTTCTAATTTTAGTATTTGTGTAGTATTTCAAAATCGAATCTTATTTTACTTGTGTATTCAGCTGTATTGAATTAGATTTTTTTATTCTTAAGGTTAATTTAGTAATTTCTAAATTCTAATTTAGAAAATCGAATAATATGCATTTGCATTAAATTAGAATTTAAAAAATACTTCTAATTAAAGTTTAGCAATTTTACTATTTGTTTAGTATTTTAAAGCCTAATAATATTGTAGATGTGGCTGTGTGTATATATATATATAGTATTTGAAAATCTACTAATATTTCACTTGCATATACAGCTGTATTGATTTAGAATATTTTCAAAATTATTAGTTAATTTAATTAACTAATTTTAGTGTTTGTGAACTTTGTGAAAATCTAATAATATTTACTTGTGTATGCAGCTGTATTGAATTAGAATTTTTTTTAAATTCTTTAAGTTAATTTAGTTTTAGTGTTTGTTATGTATTTGAAAATCTAATGAGAATATTCTACTTGTATATGCAGCTATACTGAATTAGAGTGTTCTTTTTTTTATTTTTAGTTAATTTTATTATTTAGATATATGTATTATTTAGTCATTATTTTTTTATTTTAGCCATTTTATTATTTGTGTAGTACCTGAAAATCCACTAATATTTTACTTGCCTATAGATATCTTTTGAATTAGAAGAAAAAATTTTTTTTTTAATTTCTTAAAGTACTTAAAAAATGCTTAAATGTAATTTAAGAGCGTATGCTGCAAGGTTATTATAGTTTTGCATTTTTAAATTCGTTTTATTTTAAGAATGATACATGTGTGTTGTGATTTTTAATTTGAAAATAAATGTACCTAATTTCTTTATATTATGTCTTTTATCTTATTTAACCATAATCATGATACCATAACTGTCGTGTCTTGCTCACTTTCCCGCGAACAAACGCGCATAAATCATAAGTGGAACTTATGAAGTTCAATAATAATGCCTTAACAACATTCGATTTGCAGCGTTGCGCATTCGATCTGCAGCTGAAGTGAATGGCAGCTTAGGGGAGCGCTCGTTGCTGCTTTCTGTAGCCTATATATCATTTTATTTTTAAGATTTATTTTTAATGCTTCTGTAAAGGACTAACGGCCACACACTGCAGAGTTTAAGGAGAGACAATGGCATTTAACACTAAAGGCATATTTAAATATGTTCTTTTCTTTTATGAAGAATTATAAGCGTGTAGTTTATGCACATTTGTTCAAAACAGTCTGGCGGAGTCGGACTGTACACAAGATGTGGGCAAAAGTTGTTATGGTTTACAGTTAGGATGCGCGTTCTTTGTTCTGTTGCGCTGCTTGTCTATTTTTCTTCAAAGCACCAACTTAAAATGCCTATTTTGGTTTGATTGCTTGTGTTACATGAGAAAAGAAATAATTTTGCCTTACTGATGCAGTAGCCTATTTAATGCGGGCGCGGTTCAGGTCGTGGTCTTTATATCAAACGGCTCGGGGACAGAATTAAATTGGTGCTGGCTGCTGTCGGATAACGGGTCGGGTGTTCTGTTAGGCCTATGTACTGCGGATGCAGGTTTACCTAACAAGACTCTGCTTTTTGCATCTCTCCGTCAGATAACCTTTAAAGCAGCTCCTGGATATTTGGACGTGATGTTCTGAAGGAAAGTTGTGTGAAGCTTCTGGGGAATCTTGTCATTCGTAACACGTGGAGACGTGCTGCGGGCCGTAATGTATTCAATTAGCTGTGATTGAACGGCCCCCTCGTGCTGCATTTGCTCTCCGGCAGAGCGCCGGCCGCAACCCCATTACATAATTGAAGCCTGGTTTCTGACCTGGAGCGCCGGATGGCTCACAGATTTATTTTAGTATGGTTTTCAGAGAGCCTTTCAAAGCCGTGACATGATGAACTCTCTCAAAATGACTTTGAAATGTCGGCGCCAATGGCCTCGTGGGCAGCGCGCCGACATGTAGCGCCTTTGCGCTTCAGGTGTCCCGAGTTCGAGTCCCGGCTCGTGGACCTTTCCCGATCCCACCCCCCTCTCTCTCTCTCCACCACTTCGCTTCCTGTCGACCTACTGTCCTATCTAAATAAAAGGCATAAAAAGCCAAAAATAAATCTAAAAAAAAAAAAAAGACTTTGAAAGGTTTGCCAGACGACCTTTATTTACGTCTGAGGTCAAGTTGGCCTTTCTGACAATCTTTAATTAATAGAGTGTCTAAAGGAAAAAAACTGCTTTATGACAAAATGTCAAAAATTTTTAATGAAATATACATGCAGCTGTATTAAATTTGAATTATATATATATATATATATATATATATAATATATAAATTACAGTTATTTTAATTTAGTAAATGTAGTATTTGCAGAACATTTGAAAATCTAATAATAATCTTCTTGTATATACAGCTGTATTGAATTAGAATACAGCGTATTAGAATACTTAGTTTAATTGAGTTAATTTAGAATTTATATAGTATGTGTCGGTCTGATGATATTTTACTTGTATATGCAGCTGTATAATAATATTTTTTAATTCTCAGTTACTTTAGTGATTTTACTATTTGTGTAGTATTTGACAATATTCTAATGGTGTATTGAATTAGAATAATTATTGAAATTCTTAATTTAATTTAGTAAACTTCGAATTTGTGTAGTATTTGAAGATCTTATATTATTCTGCATGTACGTGCAGCTGTAATGAATAATGTTTTTTTAATTCTTAGTTCATTTAATTTAGTCATTTTTCTCTGTAGTATTTGAAGATCTAATAATATTTACTCCTATATGCAGTTGTATTCATTTATTAATTTAAAATAATTTTTAATTCTTAAAGTTCATTTGATTTATTAATTTTAGAATCTGTGTACTATTTTGAAATCTACTAATATTCTGCTTGTATATGCAACTATATTTAAAAAATATAGTTAATTTATTTAGTAAATTTAGTATTTGTTTCATATTTGAAAGAAATCAGTGCTGCCACCTCTGGTCTTAATTGTGCATGACAATTAAAATTGTAATAAATTATTATTATTATTAATATTATTATTGTCCTTTAAAAATCTCTTTTACAGAAGTCACCTGGCCAAGATGCAGCATTACATTATCAGAAGAAAAACACAGTATCAAAACACAATTAAAAACATTTACAAACTGATTCTTCTTTTAACAGCTCATTTATCAAAAATCTAAAAGTGTTCGTTTTATATTAAATATTGTTAAATATTAGAATATAAAATATATCAAATTATATTAAATATCAATAAATAGTAAAATTTTTATACAAAATTTAATACAATTTTTTTAATACAATTTTATATAATAAGTGATATTAAATAAGTGATATTATAAATTTTAATAATATAAATGTATATAAATCCAAATAAGTTAAATGCAAATTGTAAGTGCATCTATTAACACATTGTGTTTATAAACTGATTTTCTGCACTAGTGTTGTCACGGTACCCAAATTTCAGTATTCGGTACCAATACCAGTGAAAATCCACGGTTCTCGGTACCAAAGCAAAACACAAAAACATGCTAATTAAAAAATTTGACTAGACTTTCATTTAATCCAAACTGTGTACATATTTAATGTTAAAGGGCTTTTGAAAACCTGGAGTTATTCAGCCAAGAATAACTACTAACTAAGTTAGCTATAAAAAATAAAATAAATAAATAAATAAAAAAGCCCAGAACTGCTTTTCTGACTGATATGACACAAACAATGTTAACCATTTGTACATTCTCTAACACGCATATTTTAGATTCACAATTCATTTAAAAGCCTCTGGTGTGTAAAAATAGTAAATATCATCATGTCCTCCTGTTTTTTGTAACCCTAATAAAAGATATAGGAGCATTAAATAGCTAATAAAGAAACTTCATTCTACTGCTCATTATATTAGCGTTAGCCGCACTTATGCTAACGATTAACTACTCTAATAACAGCGTTCATTAGGGCTGCACGATTACCCGCACCGGGTTTCCACTTTGATCGACTTTGCCACTAATAAATCAATGTATGGGAAACACTGATCTAAATATTAAAAATTAAAATGAAACTTACGACAACACTATTCTGCAGTAATAAACATAATGCTACAGATGCTGTCAATAGATACACTCCTATTGAACCTGTAATAGTTCTTTCAAGGGTTTAAATGTGCAAAGTCAATCATTCAAGTCCCATTTCATGAATTTGGTTTGTTTGTCACCAAATGGTGTTGTCTTTTGATGCAGTATATCTTCATCTTCAGTAATGAATAATTACTCTAGAAATATGTAGAGTGATATCAGATAAATTGGGCCACTTTTTGGTTACTGGCTTGGGACACTAACAAAAAACCCATGTATGACATTTAACTGTGTTCTTATGATTAATAAGGACTGTTTTTAATATTTTTGTGTTGAATTGATGTAATAAAATATCATTGTTCAGGACCTGCAGGTTTTGAAACAGTAGCTGCTCCACATTTTTTGAGATAGCAGTGTTCAGGTAAAATGGGCCAGTCAAACTACAAAGTGAAATAGAGACATTTCTGATAAAACACATTTAATTATATTTAATTTTATAATGTAACAGTGTAACATTGCTATTAAATTACATTA
>NW_015657299.1:203784-206560 GCF_001515625.1 Sinocyclocheilus rhinocerous
AGAAACGTACCTGCTTGAACTCTTTCATTTGATCTGGGTGTCTGTCTTTAAAGTGTTTTGTTAGTTTGGTGTGTTTCCTCGTTTTGAGGTCGCCACGTCTCAGTGCTTTTATGAAGAGAGCGCATCTGCGCACCTTTCGGATCGCGCATCAAGAACCGGGTACCGTAACGTTTGCATTTTTTTAGTACCGACTTGGTACCGAAGTACGGGGTCTTTTGACAACACTATTCTGCAGTAATAAACATAATGCTACAGATGCTGTCAATAGATACACTCCTATTGAACCTGTAATAGTTCTTTCAAGGGTTTAAATGTGCAAAGTCAATCATTCAAGTCCCATTTCATGAATTTGGTTTGTTTGTCACCAAATGGTGTTGTCTTTTGATGCAGTATATCTTCATCTTCAGTAATGAATAATTACTCTAGAAATATGTAGAGTGATATCAGATAAATTGGGCCACTTTTTGGTTACTGGCTTGGGACACTAACAAAAAACCCATGTATGACATTTAACTGTGTTCTTATGATTAATAAGGACTGTTTTTAATATTTTTGTGTTGAATTGATGTAATAAAATATCATTGTTCAGGACCTGCAGGTTTTGAAACAGTAGCTGCTCCACATTTTTTGAGATAGCAGTGTTCAGGTAAAATGGGCCAGTCAAACTGCAAAGTGAAATAGAGACATTTCTGATAAAACACATTTAATTATATTTAATTTTATAATGTAACAGTGTAACATTGCTATTAAATTCTTTGCTAAATGTCAAGTACTGTTATGGCATCAGTTTGGAATTCTTTGCAGTCATTGGCTGTTAACTTTTAAAGAGATAAGACACTCAAACCTTAAATGGCCCATTTTACCTGATGGCCCAATTTGCCTGATATCACCCTATATTACATCCCTTACATTCCCAACATTTTCCATGTTTTTCCATGAAAGCCTGGCAGAGTCCATGAAAGTTTTGATAAGGTCCGTCTCTGGTCTTTAACACACTGCATGGAAGTTTCTTTTCTTTAGACAGGCCTGTTTGTAGACCAGCGGCCACTGAATCTCCAGCTGTGTTTCATTTGCGTTCACAGTTTTCCTACAGCGTCACGCTCCGCACAGGAGGGATTTTCCAGGTGTTTCTTTAATCACGAGTGATTCAGGAGATGCAGGAATGACAGGAAACACAGGAAACCACAGAAGGATTTCTCTAAAAATGCTTTTATTTCATTCCGTTTGAAGTAACTAACAGACAAATTACTGGTTAGGCTTTTTGTTGTTTTGTTCTGTTAGTGTTATTTGCTTTATAGTTTTTTGTATAGTTTATGTCTTAATTTTTTCTCTAATTTTTCATTAATTCGCTTTTATTTCCATTTTAGTTTTGTTATTTTAGTATGAAAATGGGAAATGTTGCCTTGGCAATTAGCTGTTTTTTTTTTTCTTCAGTTAACGTTTATGTATTTATTTTTATGTTTTTAGTTAACTATAATAATCCTGATTCTGATATGCAACACCCACTTTTTACAATGATGAATAAATGTCTTACACTACATTTTTCCTCATCTTAGCACTCCAATTTAAGAGTAAATCAATATGCAAGGCTGTGTTACAGTGATTTTACCATGTTTAAGAATTACAATAATTCTTAGTACTCATTAACTGTAGACTGATTCATGGTTGCCTAGCAACACTGCACACATGCAATACAGAAATGCCATTAATGTTATTTTGATGGTCACATGTGCACGTGTCAACTATTCCTCAGTGGCTTCAAATTTATATAATGATGAAAGACTAATTCTGGATCATGTGATTGTTTTAATTTTTTGCATATGTATATTTATGTGCATAGCAATATTGTCTATTGTGTTCTGTCCTGTCTATAGACTGTGGAGATGCATTCAAGTAATCGTACTTCATACATGGTGCATATGGCAATAAACGACTTTGACGTTTGATTTGAGTCCATCGAGATCGAAATAAACAGAGAAGTTCGTCAAATGAGATGATATAGTTCTTCTGGTGGCGTATGGAGTTCGTAAAGACTCCGGTTCATGTTCATCGTCTGCTGTCGCTGTCTGATGGAAATAAAGGTCTCGTCCATCAGCCGGTCGCGCTCGTTTGAATGGGATTTCTAATTGCCCGAGTGATTGTTGCTGCAGTCGCTTCCTCGGCGTAACTCATCCGTCTTCATGCTCGTAACGACACTGCTGTCCTCTCCCAGTACACTGACAGAGGAATTGTCGACTTGTAGATGTGAAGCAAAGCTGTGCAAGCTTTAAAAAGTGTAAATGTTTCATTCCTCATGCATTTCGTGCTTATATATGAAATGAATAATTAGCATACTGGTTGATCAGTCTTGCAAAGTTGTTGGTCGTGACTTTGTTGTTGTTTTACTGTAAGATGGTCATAATTTTATAGTATGTGGGGAAATATTTAGTCCTAAATAAACAGTTTTAGCCTGAGCTGAACACGTTTACTGTAATACACACACACACACACACACTGAATGCAGTGTTTTCATGCCAGACACTGATGGTGTGTGAAAGTGTTTCTCAGAGAGGTTTTGTGTGTATGTGTGTGTGTGTCTATTCTCAGGATTTTATTTCTTTCTCTCTGCTGAGATGTGAAATGGGTTTGTTTAGACACCACAGATCCACTGTAGAATTCAAATGGAGGTTGATTTCATGATGTTTAGCGGCTGATGCCAGTAGAAGTCCAGCCAGCGGTGAGAGTGTGAGTGTGTGTGTGTGTGTGTGTGTGTATGTGTGTGTGTGTGTGTGTGTGA
>NW_015657299.1:206639-210344 GCF_001515625.1 Sinocyclocheilus rhinocerous
GAGTGTGTGTGTGTGTGTGTGTGAGTGAGTGTGTGTGTTTCCACTGCAAAAACATTGAACACATAAAAAAATGATTGATAGTTTTGTCAGATCTGTTTAGATGATGAAGATGATGTTCACTGACAAGGGTGAGAAATTAATACTTTTATTCATCAAGGACGCATTAAATTGATCAAAAGTGACAGTAAAGTTATTTATAATGTTACAAAAGATTTCTATTTCAAATAAACGCTGTTCTGTTGAACTTTCTATTCATCTGTGAATCCTGACAAATGAAATGTATCAGTTTCCACAAAAATATTGTGCAGCACAACTGTTAAACTTTCAAAAATCATAACTATTCCAGACTTTTGAACAGTAGATGTTTATATAAAGTCCAAGCACACCAGAGAAACAGACTGTGCAGATTGTGATTTTTTTAAATTTTATGTGCTGTAATGTGTGTGTTGTGTGTGTGCAGCTGCATCTGGCTGCGCTGGCGTCTCTGAAGGGTGACGTGGTGGAGCTCAACCAGCGGCTGCTGCCGCTGTCAGATCCTGGCACACGACATGTTTGCACACAACAAACCTGCATGCCTCTCTTCAGTGCATCCACTCTCCAATCCTCTCATCCGTCTCATTGAAAACCAGCAACCACGCACTTTCTTGATGCTGTTCCTCGTCTTACTGTGAACGATTAATCAGTGCATGTAATTATAACGGAAAAAATCTGTTTGCATTTGTAATCTACTTGCTCTAAAATTGAGGTTTGTGAGTTGATAAATAGCTAACAATTAGTAAAACCACGAAAATATCAAATAAAAATGCATAAATCATTTTAAAATAGCAACAATCATAAAAAAACACTTACTAAAAAGATTAAATATTTTATCAAGTGACCATTAAGCGACATTACATAATCATGGACATGCAAATGTGTTGTGAAATTATGGAAATATTAACTTTATTAACACTAATATTAAACACTGTTTTGTTGTGGTCAGTGTGTTTTATATATATATATATATATATTTATAGTTTGAATGAATGAGAAAGTTTTATAATTTTTTTTTTCATTTTTATTATGTTTTATATATTTTATATAGTTTCTATATGTTTCTATGTAGTTTTTATTCATTTTTATTTCAATTATAGTTTTGTTTTAAGTTAAACTGTGGGAATAAAAATGGGAAATGTTGCTTTGGTTACTATCTAACAATTTTTTAACTAAGTATATATGTGTGTGTGTGTGTGTGTTTGTACGTGTGTGTGTGTGTTTGTACGTGTGTGTGTGTGTGTGTGTGTGTGTGTGTGTGTGTGTGTGTGTGTGTGTGCTATTTTTTCTTGCCTAATATTTTGAATATAATCTTAAGTTGGCAGTTGTGACTGTCTTAAATATTGTAACATGTATTCAAGTTAATATATATATATATATATATATATATATATATACAGTATATGCATGGATGAATCATTCACAGTAAGATCGGTAACATGCATTAAAGTCAGTTTTGAATTCAGCGTCTGACCTGTTTTCTGTGAACTTGAACCTGATTGATGTCATGCGTGTCATCGCTGCTCTTTAACGTGTAAAAGTCATCAGTTTTCCATCACATGAGCGTCTCACAGTTTCCCGTCATCAGTGTCACGTCTGCGTGGGTTTGATTACTAATTAATCCGGCGTCTCTGGTTATCGCTCTAATGTTGAGACCCCAATTAACACTTTTACAACAGCTGATATTAATCATTAATTGTGTCTAGAAGCTCTTTGATGCTCTTTATCTGCAGTGTTGTATTTTTACTCGAAGGCACGTCTGTTGATGCATTATAAATCACGTTGATTTTTAAATGAAGTGTGTTTGATTACTGTGAAGAAGTGTTGTGTTATAAAGAAGTCCATTTTATTTTCTAAAGAATTGTGAGTGGTGTTTGACTGTGCAGAACCCAGCACAGTGATGCTTGGATGTTGCTAGGGTGGTTGCTATGCAGTTGCTAAGATGTTTTGAGTTGTTTTCTATGTAGTTGCTAGGGTGTTATGGGTGGTTGCTAGGTGGTTTATTCTATGGCTTTGGTTGCTTTATTAAAGGGGTCATATGATGCGATTTCATTTTTTCCTTTCTCTTTAGAGTGTTACAAGCTCTTGGTGCACTAAATTTTGTTCTGTGATTTTTTTTTTTTATATGTCAATATAGTTTTTATTATTTTTTTAAATGAAAATGAGAAATGTTGCCTTGGCAACTAGATTTTTTTTCATATTAATTTCATATTTCATATGTTTTCATATTTTAGTATTTCAGTGAAAATTTATTTTATTTCAAGTAACAAATTTGTTTATAGCTTTACATTTAGTTGGGATTTTTTTTCCACCTGTTTTATTGTATTAATGAATCATTCATTTTATTATGTGAGATTATAGGACCCTCAATTAGATATCAACCGTCAACCGCTTGTTGATGGTTATAGAAGTTAACTAAACTATAAATAAAACTAAAACAATGTTACTTTAAATAAAATTAACATTTAACTGAAGTAAAATAAAATGTAAAAATGTTTCATTTGTTTGCATTTAACTTTAACTAAAATAACTAAAACTAAGTTAAAATTCATCAAAAATATATAGACATATAAAAAAATAAAAAAAAGAATTAATAAAAAGTGACAAAAACACAATTACTAAAACTTTAACTAAAATAAAAATAAAATGGAAAACATAAAATAAAAACGAATTCAAAATATTAGTAAAAAGAATTGAATCATAATGATGATATAATAGTATCTCAGTGATACTAAAAGAACATGTTGGTCCATGTTTCTACATTTCTAATTGGTTGCACAGGCGTTTATGGTGACACATCGATGTAATTCTCAATCTGACAGCTAATTTGTCTGGTGTACATGCATGAAAAACACATCTGGACGCTAGTGATCCGCCGGTCTCCCATCACCCCCGGTGGTGAGACAGACTCCATCTGTCGCCGCTTCATGTTGACGTGAGTGACGTCAGGCCGTCAGCATCACATGAATGTTAAAGTAAACACGTTTCATCAGATCTGGTTTTTAAAGATTCTAGTCTAGTCCGTGTTACATATGATATGATGTGAGCCTCAAAGGTCACTGCTGCCTGACAGATCTCACTGGAGGAGGAAACTAAACTACGGCCGTTTCTGTGGAAGCCTGAGGCTCAGAAACAGAAATATTGGCAGGAAAGCAGCACACAGTTTTTGGGCCAATCAGAAACACTCTCTCTCTGTCAATCATTTTGTGAGTCCCTGTTTGCTGGCATCTGATTTGCCATTTGGGGCGGGGTTTAGGTAAGAGGGCGTGTATTTTGTTTGTTTTGTCTTTGTGCACATATTGTGTTTTTTTGTGTGTTTATTTTTATCTATATGTATTTTAGTTTTGATGAATAACTGAAGTTGTATGAAGCAATATGCATGAAATCTCATATAGCAAATGTAATGTAATTCATTCATTCATTCATTCATTCATTCATGGACATCTTTGCCAATTATAATGCAATTATAATTTCAGTTTTCAGATCATTTAAAGTGAATTTTGAAAGTTAAAGGGTTAGTTCACCCAAAAATGAAAATTAGCCCATAAATTACTCACCCTCAAGTCATCCTAGGTGTATATGACTTTCTTCTTTCAGACGAATCCAGTCGGAGTTATATTAAAAATTGTCTTTGATCTTTCAAGCTCTATCGTTGTACTCAGCGGGTGTTGC
>NW_015657299.1:210585-215221 GCF_001515625.1 Sinocyclocheilus rhinocerous
AACACCCGCTGAGTACAACGATAGAGCTTGAAAGATCAAAGACAATTTTTTATATAACTCCGACTGGATTCGTCTGAAAGAAGAAAGTCATATACACCTAGGATGACTTGAGGGTGAGTGAAACGCAGCCTAATTTTCATTTTTGACTGAACTAACCCTTTAAGTTGTACCACATAATTTTATATTTAAAAAAATATACATTTATATGTATGCATATTTAAATATATATTTATAATTAAATAATAAATACAATAATGTTTATAATATCATTATATTATATTTAATATTATATTATATTACATTAATGTATAATATCTATAATTTAATTTCAATAAATATTCCAGAGTATAAAACAGAAATGATATCAATCATGATATATATCATTATCTTTGCCAGTGATAATGCACCTTTTCTATTTTCAGATCATTTAAAGTGAATTTAGAAATATTGTGTACTATATTTTATGGAATTTAAGTTGCATTTTTTTTTTTATAATCTGAAATGTGCTGCGAAACATGTGCATAATTTTATTTGTATAGCCCAATTCCCACATGCCGATAGTTTCAGTTTCGCTTTAAATAAATTTGTTTAGGCTTGGCACTTATAATAAATGTTGTTTATAATAAATTGCACTATAATTTGTTTACTTAGATTTCTCATTCCTGTTCTGTTCTGAATACCATTACATTTGAAAGATTTGTTGTTGCATGAAGGGAACTAAAAATACATGTTTATGGTGTTTATAATGTTTGTAAATATTTCATTTTATTTTTCGGTATTATTTTTGAATGTAATTCATACATTTTGGTATGTTTTTTTTCTCTCAACAATACAATTTTGACCTGGTGCGACTTATTTTCCGGAATTTACGATGCTAAGTGTTCATTCTAGAGGTCGACCAGTTGATCGGTTTTGCCGATTAATCGGTAACGATAACCAATTGACAAAATCGTCAGAAATCCATGCAGATAGTTTTTCCGTTGCTGGAGCAGCAGAGAAGGGTTATGTTTGTTTTCATACAGTATCCATTCTAAAAATTATCGGTTGATTAATTCGGTTATCAGCCAGTGCCGTCCAACCTAGTTATCAATATCGGTAAAACCCACTATCATTCGACCTCTAGTTCATGAATGACCTCTAATGTTTATTGAAATTGTATTATGTATATACAGTATCATCATTATATTCACCATCTGTTCTCTAGTTATCAGCCACCATTAAGATTCCCATATCAGTCAATCTGGAAAAAATAGTTAAAAATAAGTCTGAAAAGTGTAGGCGTTGTGGCTGTATTTGTAGTGTTCATGAAGGAATAGCTGAGACTGAAAAATGTGAAAGGAACGACCCTGAAAGATGCCATAAAGGGGCGAGACGGCCTCAGGCACATGCCTCAGTCTTGACCTTTGACCTCGACCCGGAGGTGTCTTGACCTTTGACCTGCAGCCTATTTCTGAGAGTGCTGTTAAGAGGGTCCATTCTCTTTGTGTTCAATACGCTCTTATGCCTTTCCCTCAGTGTGTTTTCCCATAAAGCTACACTTTTCATCAAGCAGTTCCACACGTCCCAAATCCTCTCCTGAAACAAAGCGCGTATTGTTGCCAGCATGAATTACTGTTGAATCACAGCCATAAACATCAGCCGGCGTCCAGAAATGAGAGCAGCGAATCAAGGGTGTGCTGATTATTCGTGACACATCCGCTTAATGAAAAAACCCAAGCGAAAAGTGAAAACACATGCTGTCAAGCTGATAGTCGCATTGAGATCTTCAGTTACGTTTGACGTCTCCGTTCTCGGGCCCTTTGTCTAGTTCTGGTTCAAAAACTAGTGAGTTTGCTCTATAACATCTGCATACACAGCATCTCCAATGAAACTGAGCCTCATAAATGACGAGTTACACGTATAAGACTCACAAGACCCTTAACTCACTCTTGACTCCAGTGGATTCCCGTTTGATTATATGTGTGAACATTTCTAACCTAATGACTTGATACTCTAATAAGCACAGCACCTAAATAAAACATCCTGTTTTATTTAGATTAACTATATAAGAAAAAAAATAATTATATACTTTACCATACATAATTTTATAATTGATTTCATAAAAATTCAGCAACAAATAAATCCAATTATACAATTAGAGTGTAGAATTATTTTTATATTTAATTTAAAATATACATTTTTAATTAAATATTTATAATCTAATATTTTTATAGTATATAATTATTTAATATAATTTAAGAAAAAATGTATTATAATTTTAAAATTATTCTTGTATTGTGTTTTTGTGTGTTCACTACTGTATATAAATTTAGGAAAAATGTATTATATTATAGCAAATATATGTATGTATTGTAAATAAATGTGTAAATTGTTACTTTATATTTTATGTATATAATATAAGAAAAAATTTTATTGCAATTTTATAATATTTGTGTTTGTGTTCAATATTTTACATAATTTAGGAAAAGTTTTATATATTATAGCAAATATAGCTATTATATAAAAAATGTATATATTACAATTGTATTACTTATTTGTGTGTATATATACATATATATATATATATATATATATATATATATATGTGTGTGTGTGTGTGTGTGTATGTATATATATATATATATATATAGCTATTGTATATCATTTAGGAAAAAATATTTTAATATTATAGCAAATAATACATGTTTTGTTTTGTTTTTAGTTTGAATGCATCACACGTATACTTGTATAATATGTAAAAAATATGTAAGCACTGGTCAGGTGGGGATGTAGCTGGTACAAGCTGAATGTAAATAGAGAAAACTCTGACTTCCCCATTCCGTGTTATTGATGCTTTATCTCAGAAATCTTTCTATCTAATGGTGGAGGGGAGGTTAACCCTATATTAGAACACTTACTAAGATATTTCAATTGTCCCACTATAAACAGGGCTATTCTTCATTATGAAGCAACCCTGCTATTAAGATAAGGAGGAAAACAGTGTATTGGAAGGCCTAAAAGCAATTGCTGATTTATATGGACAGAGGGCATGTTATTCACTTCAGGAGCTGAAAGACAGGTTCACATTATTGGATAAAGGGAATTTCTGGAACTATATCCAATTAAACAGTAGTATAAGATCCGTGGGATATAAGCCTGGAGGAGAAGAAAGTGTCTTATTAGGGTTTCTGAAACTCACAAACTCAGTACAAACCTTATCTTGTTTTTATAAGATTGCTGCAAACAATCTGTATGGGAGAAGTGACAATTTAAGAATAGTATTGAAGACTTGGAGATGAATTTGAGGAGGGTATATGGGAGGCTGTAGTTTCTGGTATAGGTGAGAGAAGTTAGAAGCGATCTCATACACTACAAGATAATCAATCGATACTACTGGACTCCAGTAAAACTTCACAAGTTAGGTAGTGCTTCCTCCTGAAGTCCACTATCATCTTCACTGTTTTGAGCGTGTTGAGCACTAGGTTGTTTAGCCAGCTGCTCAAGCTCTTGTCTGTAAGCAGACTCGTCTCTGTTGTGTATGAGGCTGATGATGGTAGTGTCATCTTCAAACTTCAGGAGCTTGACAGAGGGGTCTTTTGCAGTGCATTCGTTCGTATACAGGGAGAAGAGCAGTGGGGAGAGCACGTATCCCTGAGGGGCACCAGTGCTGATCGTGAGAGTCCTGGATGTGAGTTTCCCAGCCTCACTAGCTGCTGCCTGTCTGTCAGGAAGCTGGTGATCCACTGACAGATTGGGGAGGGCATGGAGAGCTGGGTCAGTTTGTCTGAGAGAAGATCAGGCATGATCGTATTGAAGGCCGAACTGAAGTCTACAAATAAGATCCTTGCATAAGTCCCAGGTCTGTCGAGGTGTTGCAGGATGTACTGCAGTCCCATGATGACTGCATCATCCACAGACCTGTTTGCTCTGTAGGTAAACTGAAGAGGATCCAGCAAGGGTCCAACACCAGTCTCTCAAATGACTTCATGACCACACGTGAGAGCGACAGATCTGTAATCATTAAGTCCAGTGATTTGGGGTTTTTTGGGGACTGGGATGATGGTGGAGCGTTTGAAGCAGCAGGGAACTTCACAAAGCTCCAGAGATCTGTTGAAGATCTGTGTGAAGATGGGGGCCAGTTGGTCAGCGCAGACTTTTAAACAGGCAGGTGAAACAAGGTGGTGTCTTGTATTTAGTGATGTTCCTCAAAACAGTCCAGACTGGTGCCGGGTCGTTGGCTAAAAACTGTTTTTCAGCTTTTAGGAGTAGCTTTTTTTTTTAGCCACTCTGATCTCCTTTGTCAGTCGGTTTCTGGCCTGGTTATAAAAGATTTTATTCCCACTTCTGTAAGCATCCTCTTTAGCTTGATGAAGCTGTTTGAGTAACAAAATGCCTGAATAATCAAAGACCTGAAAAATATTGTCTGGGATGTGATGCTTAATGTTAAAGGGCTATTTCACCCAAAAATGAAAATTCTGTCATTAATTACTCACCCTCGTGTCATCTTCGGAACACAATTTAAGATATTTTTGATGAAATATGAGGGTTCTCTGTCCCATAAGACAGCAAGGTAACTACCACGTTCAAGGTCCAGAAAAGTACCAAGATGATCGACAAAGTAGTCCGTGTGACATCAGTGGTTCAACTGTAAAGTTAC
>NW_015657299.1:217746-237746 GCF_001515625.1 Sinocyclocheilus rhinocerous
GCTTAATGTTAAGGAGTTTGTCTCTGGTAAAACTTATTGAAGAAGAATGACTAAACACAGAACAAGCAAACAAAAACAGCAGAAGAGCTGCGGAGCTCAGCGCCACAATAGACTGTACTTCGGACTATTTAAATTGAGCAGTGTAACATTTTATATGTTTGGTTGGCTTATTTTAGTTTGATAGCCTGTTGTGTCAAGTATGCTGGAACTGATATGTTGTGTCATGCTGCGCGATCACATGAATGTGTTCCTTATGACAGCAGAAACAAAGATAAGAGTGAGACATCATATGAAACTATAAAGGGTCTCAATAACAACAAAACATTGTGCTTTTCAAAATAAAGAAATCATACGGATGTCGCTTTCTGCCGTCTTGATTTCCTTTCCGTGAACTTGTTGTGTATTAGAAAAATGGACAAACTCTGCATATAGAACTTGTCCAAGTTTTTCGCGTAACGCTCGCTCGGCCAGAAGATGGGATCTAATTCCCCCTGACGTTAGATCCGGGTGTTCGGAGCCGCTAAACTCCGATTCATTTATTCTGGATCAATCCGTTTGATAGACTCACTTTAATCGTGTGTTTAGTCTCGATGAGCAGTTTAATTCCGTCAGTTCAATTGTATTGAGTGGAGCGCTGTTTTTTTATGGTTTCACTGTTAGTAGCTAATAGAAGACAAACCTACAGTCTATCTCAGTTCACTCACAGAAACATTCATTAAACACATTTCTGTATGGAAGCCCCAAAAAAATCATGCTTTAAGTTTGTTATGAGATAAAAAGTCATAATTATGACATACAAGGTCGAAATTATGACATAAAAAGTCATAGTTATGACATAAAAAGTTGAAATTATAACTTTAAAAAATCAAAATGATCTCATAATCAAAATTTCGAGATAAAGGTAAAAAGTTGCTATTTATATCATGATTTTAAATTTTTTAAATCTCATAATTATGGCTAAGTATGTCAATTTGGACTCGTAATTTTAAATATATATATATATATAATTTTAAATGATCGTAATTTTGACTGTCATGATTTAAATTTTGTATAAATTGTTTTATTTCAATTTATCCAAGATAAAATATCTTTATTAAAAATGACAGAAACACAACTAAATTACTAAAACCTTCAAATTTAAACATGTATTAAAAAATATATCTAAATAGTACAGCAATAATACCAAAATAACACTCGTTCGACAGTGTTTTTTGTTTTGTTCAGACATTTTTACAGTAATTTTATAAATATATATATATATATAATTTTAAATGATCGTAATTTTGACTGTCATGATTTAAATTTTGTATAAATTGTTTTATTTCAATTTATCCAAGATAAAATATCTTTATTAAAAATGACAGAAACACAACTAAATTACTAAAACCTTCAAATTTAAACATGTATTAAAAAATATATCTAAATAGTACAGCAATAATACCAAAATAACACTCGTTCGACAGTGTTTTTTGTTTTGTTCAGACATTTTTACAGTAACACAATACAAATGTACCTGAGATACAACACTGCATAAGATATTACAAATTTTAAAAGTCCCCTGAACCATTTAATTTGTCTTGTTTCGCTTGTTTTAAGCCGTATTTAAGTAATTTTTTACAGTATAATCCTGGATTACTGTAATTATGAGTCCAACTGGTCTTTGCCCACTTCGTATTAGAGGTTGCACAGATTTTGATGTTGTTTAGTCTGAAATTAGTAGTTTGTGCAGTTTTGGCAGTTTTTTTCCATGCTTGTGTGTGTGTGTGTGGTTTGTTTATGCTTGTGAGGGTCAGATGTCTTCAAAAATGTAGTGAAATATCATGACATGTGACGTGTGGTCGTAAATGGTCCAGATGATGTTTGTCTGTAAATCTGACGATGTGCAGGTTTCTGTGAGAGTCAGATTTAGCAGAGAGAAAATATTAACCTGATCGAAAAACAATGGAAGTCTATGAGATGAGCTCACTAAAATAATATAAGCTCTGTATATATATATGTGTGTGTGTGTGTGTGTGTGTGTGTGTGTGTTTGAAGATTTCTCTCACTCATACTGTGTGTGTTTGTGTGTTTCTGCAGGTGTTCTACATGTCTCATAGAGAGTTGCATCTCTCACCCTGTGTTTGTTTGCGTGCGTGCGTGTGTGTGTGTGTGTGTGTGTGAATGCGTGTATGCATGAGGCGTGTATGTGTGTGTGTTCACAGCATGTGTTGTGTTTGTTTGTCTCACCTTGCAGTTTTCCTCAGTGTAACTCTGCGTTATTAATCCCAGTCCCGCTGTGTGTGTGTGTGCAGTGTGAGCAGTCTCATCTGCTGCGGGAGCATGAGGAGGTTCAGGAGAGGACGACGCTGCGCTATGAGGAGCGAATCACAGAGCTGCACAGCATCATCGCCGAACTCAACAAGAAGATAGACCTGCTGCAGGGAGCCACCATCAGGTCACACACACACACACGCCTCATACATGCACGCATTCACACACACACACACACACACACACACTCACACTGCACAGATGAAGTTGACTTGAGCAGAATTTCTGCCTGTAATAAATACTGATTGTTAAAACAAAGCACAATATTCAGTCCTGCTCGTCCAGTCATTAGTTCTTCATCGTTAGTGCTCGTTTGAGTAGGCTGGGAAAATGTAAACTCATTTCTTTTCTAGTCGACTCAGCTGGACATTTGTTCCTCACAGAGATCGCCAGGACACACACACACACATTCATAAAAATACACACACACAAACACAAACATTATTTAAACCATGTGCTGCACACAATTGCTCAGAGAACAGTTGTGTTTGGACCACACATTTACATTTATGCATTTAGCAGATGCTTTTATCCAAAGCAGCTTACAGTACAGGAACATAAGCATGCACACGTACAGTAAGTGTGTGTGTGTGAGCACAGCTGTCTGAGGTCAGTCTGGTCTTCAGCGCCGGCGGTGGTCTTGTCTGCTGAGACTCCCGGTAGAGTTTTACCCTTCAGCACCTGACCGGAGACACGCAGATCATCGCTGTCTGCATAGGCAGAAACCTGAAATACTAAGCAATTACAAAATTATAATTTGCATAAAGATGTTGAAAACCATTTTTAGAACTATTGCGTTTTTTAATGACATTTAAGCTCATTTATACCCTTAATTTTGATTACTTTAATGCATCTGAGTTTGTTTGTAATCTCAGTATTCTCAGTGATGATCCTCATTAGATTCTCATCTGTAATACAGCCTGTTTTTTTTAATTAAAAACAGGTTTAATTAAAGGCAGTACAACAAATGCTACCCTGATGTGTGAACAGTTTGTGTTTAATTATCATAAAAATAATAAAGGTATATAATAAAGATATAATAAAGGTACAAGTAAAATAATAATAATAATAATAATATGGAAATAGTGTCATAATAATGCAAATGAATAATAATAATAATAATATCACGAAAATAATGTAATAAAAATGCAAATATAAAATTATAAATATAAATGCATAATAATAATGTCTTGAAAGTAATGTCATAATAATACTAATGTAAAATAAAAAATATAAATGTAAAATGATGTCATGAAAATAATGACAATAATGCAAATATAAAATAATACATGTAAATGTAAATTTAAAAATGTCTTAAAAATAATGCCATAATGCAAAATAATAAATGTAAAACAATAGTCATTAAAATAATGACAAAATAATGAAAATGTAAAATAGTAATTGTAAAATAATAATGTCTTGAAAACAATGACACAATAATTCAAATGTAAAATAATGTAAACATAAAGTAATGCTGTCTTGTCAGTGATGAAAATGAAAAAAAGATTAAATATAAAAGTAAAATAATAATGTCTTGAAAATAATGTCATAATTTAAAATAATAAATATAAATGTAAAATAATAGCCATTAAAATAATGACAAAATAATGAAAATGAAAAATAGTAAATATAAAATAAAATAAATAATAAATGTAAATAATAAAATAATAAATGTAAATATAAAGTAATACTGGCCTACAAATAATGTCAATAATGCAAAGGTAAAATAATAAATATAAATGTAAAATAGTAATGTCATGATAATAATATCATAATAATTCAAATGTAAAATAATATAATGAAAATAGTGTCATAATAATGCAAACGTAAAATAGTAAATATAAAATTTAGTGGCTTAATTTTCTTTATGCAAAATATAATTTTCCAACTGGATTGTATTACAAATATTGTTGGCTCTTTGACAAATTGCTTTGTTTCTCTTTTGTAAGTGGCTTTGGATAAAGACGTCCAATAAATGCATAAATGTAAATGCTGGCTGAAGTGTTGTCTATGAAGGCAGCTCACTAGGGCTTGGAGCAGAGCTTCTGTCCACGTCTGTATTCACTGAACACCTTCCCTCTGAAGCCTCTTACTGTGATTTATAGCTTTGTAACTCTACTCCATGACAGATATCGGCTGCTTTAATGCTCCTTTAAATCTCCGTCTGGATAAATGTTACTCAAGCGCATCTCATCTTGTCATTTGGCCTGGGATCCCAGCAGGAGATGAGTGTCTCCTTTCATCGTTTATTCTGAAGATATCTCGCTCATCTTACTAAACGAACTGCATGAATATGAGCTCATGAATATTGAGTTGTGATGGGAGATGCGGTGAACTGGTGACCGTGTGTCCTGTTTTCACGTGCGTTCAGCTGCATGTAAATGAGATCAACTACCGTGTTTAATTAGAAACGCCTCATATGTATGCAGCAGGTCGGGACGTTTGCATCCTCGTTAGGGAAATTAAAATATGCCAAATGACTCCAGGTCTCTGTTGACTTTCATATTCATCCCTGAATCATAAATCTGTAATTTGATGCAGTTAACCTAGCTTGAGTTAAATGCAATATTAAAGGGGAAATTAGTTTCTAATTTTGTAGCTTTTTATTATCTCAAAAATAAAAAATACGACTAAATGCAATTTATGTTTATTTGCTGATCAGTATGAAAACACACACACACAAAAACAGAATTACAAGATGTATAAATGCAATAATAAATAATGGAAAAAGGTACTTGCGACTCTTATGTCACAATTTGGAAAAAAAAACAGAACTGCAAGATATTAACTCAGAATTGCGAGATATAAAAGAAAAAAAGTCGAAAAATTGCAAAATGTTTTTTAGCTTTTTTATTAATATTTTTTATTCCAAGGCAGAAAAAAAAACAGAATTGCGAGGTGTAAACTCAGAATTCAGAGGAAAAAGTCAGAATTGGAAACGAGAAAAAATGTAACTCAGAATTGCGAGAACAAAACTCAGAATTCCGAGAAAAAATAAAAAATTTTTAGTTGTAAACTCAGAATTCCGAGAATAAACTTCGAAGGCAGAAAAAAAAACAGAATTGCGAGGTGTAAACTCAGAATTCAGAGAAAAAAGTCAGAATTGGGAACGAGAAAAAATGTAACTCAGAATTGCGAGAACAAAACTCAGAATTCCGAGAAAAAATACAAATTTTTTAGTTGTAAACTCAGAATTCCGAGAATAAACTTCGAATTCCAAGAAAAAAGTCAAAATAGCGAGACATAAACTCTGAATTCCGAGAATAAAGACAGAATTGGAAACGAGAAAAATTTTTACTGAGAATTGCGAGAACAAAAGTCAGAATTGAGAGTTGCAAACTCAGAATTCAGAGAAATCAGACCGATTTGTGAGATGTAAAATCAGAATTGCCAGAATAAAGTCAGAATTGAGAGATGTAAACTCAGAATTCCGAGAAAAAAGACAAATTTTTTAGTTGTAAACTCAGAATTCCGAGAATAAATTTCGAATTCCAAGAAAAAAGTCAAAATAGCGAGACAAACTCTGAATTCCAAAAATAAAGTCAGAATTGGAAACGAGAAACAATGTTACTCAGAATTGCGAGAACAAAAGTCAGAATTGCGAGATGTAAACTCATAATTCCGAGAAAAAAGACAAATTTTTGAGATGTAAACTCAGAATTCCGAGTATAAAGTCAGAATTCCGAGAAAAAAGCCAAAATTGCGAGACGTAAACTCTGAATTCCGAGAATAAAGTCAGAATTGTGAGGAAAAATTCTGAATTGTGAGATATAAACTCGAAACTGTAAGAAAAAAAACATTATTATTTTTTTTTTAATCATTGGGGTAATCAAGATTCCATAGATTGGTGTTCACACTTGAATCAAAATGACAGTATCAACAGAACATCTCCACACTTTCTGCGATGACTCTCCTCATCCATCATAATCATATCTCTGTGTGTTTCTCAGGGAGGAGGAGGAGTTTTCCGAGCTTCGCTCCGATCTCAGTCACAGCCAGCAGGAAGTTAACGAGGACGACAGGAGCGTCGATCAGGACCCTGACCAGGCGTCCATCTCACTGCCTGAGAACCAGTCCACACTGGTCACTGCAGACATGGGTGAGGAGCTGAACTGTTCAGTAAGACACAAAAAAACCTGGTGGATTATTATATTTCCAAATCCAATCTCAGAAATGCAGACTGACGCACAGTAAACCTGACGGAAATCTGAAAAACATGATTTATGAGGGACTGAGTCTCACAGCAGCCTGCCAAAAACATGTCCATATTGCATTCCAGCATCAAAAAAAAATTATATTTGATATATACATGAACATGCCTATTTTGGAAATATTACTTTTTTTAATGTTCATTACTATAATGCAAAAAAAGGTAACGTATTTACATAACAGTAATGAACATTATGCAATATAAATGTGCTGAATTGTTATAATAATGAAAATGTACAATAATAATTACTTGAAAATAATGACATAATAATACAAATGTAAAATAATAAATGTAAATATAAAATAAACTGTCTTATAAATAACGTTAAAATAATGCAAATGTAAAATAATAAATAATCATAAAAAATTATAATGTCATTAGAATAATAACATAAGGAAAATGTAAAATAAGTAATTTAAATGTAAAATAATAATGTAATGAAAATAATGTTGTAATAATGCAAATGTAAAATAATTAATGTAAAATACTAATGTCATAAAAATCATGTCATAATGCAGATGTAAAATAATAAATATAATTGTAAAATAGTAATGTAATGAAAATAATTACAGTGAAAATGTAAAATAATAAATGTAAATGAAAAATAATAAATGTAAATGAAAAATAATAAATGTAAATGTAAAATAATAAATGTAAATGAAAAATAATAAATTTAAATGTGGAAAAATACTTGTAAATATAAAATAATACGGTCTTACAAATAATGTTATAATAATACACATGTAAAATAATGAATATAAACGTAAAATAAAAATGAATGAATATAATGTCAATCTAAAATAATAGTGTGATGAAAATAATGTTATAATGCAAATGTAATAAATGCAAATGTAAAATAATGTCATGAAAATAATGTTATAATAAACATTAAATAAGTAAAATTATATTTTAATTATTGAACATCATGCCTATTTTTGGAAACTACAATTAAAGAAAAAAATACTTAACAATTAAGCACTTTTGAACTGCAAAATATTTGTTACTGTAATGCAAGAAAAGTATGTTAAATATTTGCATTTCTGTAATGAAAACTTGTATCTGTCATGGAAGGAATGTCACAGTGGTCCTAAAAACAGGCTTCATTATTATTATGCATTATATTTTTATTGTTTGTCTATAAATTTGGGGGTGAAATGTTGTGAGATTCACCCTAATGACACTCCGTTATCTTCACACAGTGACTTTGAATGGGTTTGCATGGGTTCTAGAGGTCACGTCTCTGTGTTTATCACTGCAGACTCATGGGAAATACTGGCCTCATTTACACACACAGACACCAGTGAGATCCAGTGTTTCTTCTAGACAGCAGTGAAGTTCATTAGAGAGCAAATAAAGGCTTTTGCTGAAAGAGAGAAACCTTCTTTGTGTGTGTGTTCAGTCTTGGTTTATAAGGACTCATTTTTCTGTGTGTAATCGTCGTCTTCGCTCTGCTTTCTATTGTTTTTCACTCGATCGAGCCGATACGCTCCACAAAAAAGCTTTTAAAGGCCTCAGCAGTCAGGATGCTGTCATTGTACCTTCAGCGGCTGTGATTCACTACCGCTGTATTGTATAGACATTCCCAGCATGCATCAGTCCCGTCTGTGAAAGGAAATGACAGATTCAGATTCTAGAAGCTTTATTGGAATGATTAAAACAGCTTTGCATTACAAAAGTGTTAATAATGGAGTTGTTTTCAACTCGCTGTTAGAGAAATTAACTTTTAATTTACAATTATATATTCAGATTTTAGTATCATTGATATACTGTTATAGTTTTTGTTAATATTTTAAATTAGATTTTATTTTTATATTTAGTTTTCATTTTAATTTTAGTTAAAGTTTTAGTAATTTTGTTGTTGTTGTTTTGTCATTTTTTTTTTATTTTTGTGACGCTTTAGTTTATTTAGCTTTAGTTAGTTTTTTCAGTTACTTAAACTAAATGGAAATGAGAAATGTTGTTTTGGCAACTAGCTGAAATAAAATAATTTTATGTTTTATTTTTATATTTTATTTATTTCAGTTAATGTTTTTTTTTTATTTCAAGCAGTGAATGTTTTTATGCTTTTAGCTTTAAATAACCCTGTTCAGACTTTATTCATTTATATATTCAGATTTACTAATTGTAATTATTATATAAATGTGTGTATATATAATTTAGATTTTTATCAATATACAAACTAATAGTTGATACTATATATATATATATATATATATATATACACACACACACACACACACACACACACGTGTGTATATATAATATACTATAAAAACTATATATTAAAAAAATCATATTTTTAGGTTGTCAAGTTGCAAATAACAAAACAAAAGGTTAAAGAATGTAATTAAAATGAGAAAAATAAGTTAGCATGAAGATGCTGACGAATCCCTTTTAAGTTAAAGGTCATACTTTAAATTAAAAAAATATGTATATACATCTTTTAATTAATATTATTTGTTTTATTTTGAACAAAGCAGTTTCCATAAGTACAGACTCTCATTTACTTCATACAAAACTAAACTTCAGAATCATGCCAATAAAGTGATGAATCTCTAGTTGAAATGATCTTGGAGGTTCGATGTGAAGCGCTTCTGTTCATCCAGTGTTTTTCCCATGAGCGCTTTTATGTTTCATGGTTAATGTATGACGGCACATTCCATGCAGTCGGGAACATTAATACAGCTCTGGATCAATTATCTGCTCATACTCAGCGATCATACTGATTCATATGAGTTCTGATTTTTCCATTTCATTTGCCTGCTTGATGCTGGATGAGCAGGTTATGCAAGAGACGTCATGGAGTTCTCAGGTATAGTTAATGTAAATTATTGAATTAACTTATTATATAAATATTAAAACAAATACTATGTAGAAATATTTAATTACTACTATTATTAGTAGTAGTAGTAGTATTAATACAATCTGCAGGAGACTTCATGGAGTTCTCGGTATGGTTAATTTACATTGTAATGTAAATTATTAAATTAGCTTATTTTAATTAAAATAAATATTTGATATTATATATAAATTATTATTGTTATTAATGATAACAATAATAAATAACATTTCCTGGGGACTTCAATTAGTTCTCAGGTATGGTTAATTTAAATTTTAATGTAAAATATTAAATTACAATTTAACATTTATATATGTGTGTGTGTGTGTGTGTGTGTGTGTGTGTGTGTCTGTGTGTGTTAAATTGTTCTTATTATTACTAAATAAAAAAATCTAATCACAAATGAGTCAATAATTGTCATCCAGTGTAGAGCTGTACAGTACAAATGTGGAGCAGCTCAGGTCCTTTGAGGAGTTCATATTGAGATCTCTGACTTCTGACAGACTTTGGTGTCTTGGCAAATCTGAGCACTGAGTTTGAGACTTTAGAAGAGACATATGGGAGATTACTGGGATCATTTTCTCAGGAGAAACATCTGAGAATCAGGAGATTTCAGAAAAGGTCTCAGTTTGCTCCCTATTTTGATCTCATTGCTGTCTGGGAGAAAAAGTTGAGACGTTATAGTAATTGTATTTGTGTTTTTTCTTTACTATACTTTTATATGATTTTGAAAACATTTTTTTCTATTTATTTTTAAGCTGTTTATTTAGTGTTCATGTTGCATTCTTTAATTTTACTGTTTTTGTTTTACCGTTATTGTTAGCATTTTTTTTCTTTATGAATGACTCAGCTAAAACAGGATGCGAGTGCAGTTTCATGCTGGAGAAATTCCCAATAATGGACTCCAAGTTGACTGAGATGCGTGTATTTTTCCAGATAACTGCAGTGACCTGAACTCGGAGCTGCAGCGTGTATTGACGGGGCTGGAGAGCGTCCTCTGCGGCCGTAAGAAGAGCACATGCAGCCTGTCCGTGGCGGAGGTGGACAGACACATTGAGCAGCTGACCACCGCCAGTGAACACTGCGATCTGGCCATCAAGGTAAAACACCTGAGAGATGCAGTACAGGAGCCCACAGATCGGCTCATGCATGCAGTGCACAATACCACAAACTGCAGTCTGACCATTTCTGCATGTCACGTAGCTTAACTTTCAACTATACACTCTGACACTTTCGCAGCTCGATCTGGTAAAAACCTGTCAACATAGACGGGAAAAGACTTGGAAAATCTGGAAAACTTTGTCAAATTTGGTGCCTAGTTCTTTGGCGAAGAGTGCTGCATTAAAGTTATTCACGTGTGAAATAATCTGTGAATTCAGATCACGACATATTCCCACTAATTTAATCTGTTTTTCTATACAAACATTTGTCATAACAGTTTTTAATGATTTTGAAAGAAGTCTCTTCTGCTCACCAAGGCTGCATTTATTTGATCAAAAATACAGTAAAATGTGAAATATTTTTACTATTTAAAATAACTGTTTTCTATGTGAATATATTGTAAAATATAATTTATTTCTGTGATCAAAGCTGAATTTTCAGAATCATTACTCCAGTCTTCAGTGTCACATGATCTTCAGAAATCATTCTAATATTCTGATTTGCTGCTCAAGAAACATTTCTGATTATTATCAATGTTGAAAACAGTTGTGCTGCACAATATTTCTGACGAAACCGTGATACATTTTATTTTTCAGGATTCTTTGATGAACAAAGTTTTAGAACAGAAATTTGAAATAGAACATTATAAATGTCTTTACTCTCACGTTTGATCAATTTAATGCATCCTTACTGAATAAAAGTATTAATTTCTTTAAAAAAAACTTTTGAACTATAATATGTTTTAGATTCACTCACACCTAAATAGCTCACACACAGAAAAAAGCTATGATTGGTCTCTTTACCTGTCAATCAGTCAGTCTCTTCCTAAGTGGGCGGTTTTTGACCAAAATAAGCTGCAAAGTAGACTACACTTATATTACAATGTTTCATGTTAATAGTCAAAAGTCTGAGACTGTGGAGCTGAATGACTCTTCATTTCATATTTACACCCACTTTTTCCTCATGCTCGTATTATCAATAATTCAATACAGACTGTAGGATGTGAGTGATGTCAGTAAAGTCTGATGTTTTGCTGCTGACTCACTGGTAGAAGAGCGTTTAGGCCTGTAGTTCCTGGACTGTTTTAGCACCAGAGTCGTCATCTCGGCCTCCAGCGCTGCTCATCCTGCATAAGTGTGTGACGCTTCATTTCACGGCTCTGCTGCGTAATCCGGTTTACTGGTGTGGTCAGACCATCAGAGGCCGCGCTGCAGTTATAATAGTCTCCCGCTGCTTGCAAAACTGCTTTTTTTTCTCAGGAGAAACATCTGAGAAGCAGGAGACTTGAGCAAATGTCTTCATTTGCTTTGCATTTTGATCTCACTCCTGCTGTCTAGAAGAAACAATTAACAGATTATAATGAGTTTTCTGTGTTTATTAATACTGTTATATGATTTTAAAAACTATTTTATTGTTTTTATTTTATTCTATTCATGTCTTTTCAAAACTGTTGTTTTTTTTTTTCAGACTAGTGTAAAGAAAACATCCAAAATACACATTGAAGTGTTTATTTTATTGCATTAATCTATCTGTGTCTGTAGATTTCAGTTTCAATCAATATCATGAAAGAGTTTTTTCTCCACTTCAGCAGCACTTACATACACAAAACTTTAGAGTTTTATTCCTATCTCTATTCTGAAGGTTTTTACAGAGGGGTTTGTTTATATATCATTCCCCTGGTTTTGTTATTGCACTTCATCTATTTGCATCTGTTGTTTTCAGTTACAATCCATATCTTGAAAGAGTTTTTTCTCCCCTTCAGCAGCACTTACATACACCAAAATTTACAGTTTTATTCTTTTCTATATTCTAAAGGTTTTTACAGAGGGGTTTGTTTATATATCATTTGCATGGTTTTATTCTAGCATTTTATCTATTTGTGTCTGTAGATTTCAATTTAATCTATATTTTTGAAGGCTGTTTTCTCAAACTGAGTTTTTTCTCCACTTCAGGAGCACTTACAAACACCAAAACTTAGAGTTTTATTCTTATGTATATACTGAGGGTTTTTATAGAGGGGTTTGTTCATATATAATTTGCCTGGTTTTTTAGTACACTTTATCTATTTGAGTCTTTAGATTTCAATTACAATGCATATCTTTAAAGGCCATGAGTTTTTTCTCTGAATAAGCAGCACTTACATACACCAAATTTTAGTTTTATTCTTATTTATATTCTGAAGGATTTTACTGAGGGGTTTGATCATATATAATTCACCTGTTATGTATTTAACATTTGATTCCTAAAACATTGTGAAATGGGTTTTTTTTCAGTCTGTCGACAGTAAGGTAACTATTTTTCTGATTTACAGAGTGATAAAAAGAGAAATACAAAATCCCCTCTGTAAAACCCTTTAATTCTAATATTTCAGCAAAATCAAACAATTTTGAATTTTGAACCTGGCTTCATCCAATGTTCATATGGGAATTACAATACTAGACATATTGTATGTCAATGTGTTTTCCGCCTCAGAACACAGCAGCAAAATCCCATGTTCAGTTTTTTGTTCTGGAAATACATGCAAAGTAGTGCATATTTAAATAGATAATGCATTACTTGCATATGTAAACAACATTTCAGAAAACGTGTAATACTAAACCATTGTCTTAATCTACTCTGATTAATCAGCTTGGGAAGTATGGTGATATCAATTAGTTAAAACTTTTACCATTTTCACATTGCATTAATTTTACTTTATGAACTTTCCTATTATTGTTCAGCAATTTTTAAAGCTTAATAAATTAAAAACAAGCTGACTAAAGTGAGTTTCGAGTGCAGTTTCATGTGGAAACGTCTCCTCCTTTTTGCTGAAGAGCACTAAAAGAAAGCGTTTGTCCTTAAAAGTGTGCACTTGCTCTTAGAAGTTACATAAAACCAGGCAATGAGATGAGTATTTTACAGATCAAGAACATGCTTTCTAGTTTTGTGTAAAATATGCATCAGATGGTTATTTAACTGACTGTGTAAGAGTCTTTAGTGATTTTGAAAGAAGTCTCTTCTGCTCACCAAGGCTGCATTTATTTGATCAAAAATACAGTAAAAATTTGAAATATATTTACTATTTAAAATAGCTGTTTTCTATGTGAATATATGTTAAAATGTAATTTATTTCTGTGATCAAAGCTGAATTTTCAGCATCATTACTCCAGTCTTCAGTGTCACATGATCTTCAGAAATCATTCTAATATGCTGATTTGCTGCTCAAGAAACATTTCTGATTATTATCAATGTTGAAAAGAGTTTTCACAATATTTTTGTGGAAACTGTGAAACATTTAATTTTTCAGGATTCTTTGATGAATATAAAGTTCAAAAGAACAGCATTTATTTGAAATAGAAATGTGGTAATGTCGTATGAGGCTGAAACTAAGCTTTGCTAACTTGGTTTCTGTGATGTTTGTGTGTGTTTGCAGACGGTGGAGGAGATCGAGGGCGCTCTGGGCCGTGACTTCTACCCCAGTCTGTGTGAGGAGCGTGTGCGCTGGGAGAAGGAGCTGGCTGGACTCCGGGAGGAGAACGAGAGCCTGACGGCGATGCTGTGCAGTAAAGAGGAGGATCTCAACCGCACCAAAGCCACCATGAATGGCATCCGAGAGGAGCGAGACCGCCTGCGCAGACGTGTGAGTGACCGCGACCGTCAAACCACGTATTAAACATGCAACAAACTATTGCATTATGACAAATTACTACTGATTCATCATTTCGGTTTAGGGATTCAAACCACCAAACTTTCTCCACTCAATAGTCTGTTTATGGTCTAATTATTTTATAATATAACATGTCCATATTCCAGGTAAGCTGGGGTTAAATATATGAGTATAATTCTTCCATTTATGTAATTACATAGTTTTAATGACTTTATTTAAACATGTTAATTTTATGTTTGTTATCTGTGACGATGTGTCAGTGGAAGAAATAGTTTGTGGAAGTATGTTATATTCATTGTATCATTAAATAACTGTGGTATGTTTTTGCTGTTTTTATGCAAATTTTTATTAGAATTCTAAAACGTTTTACTATTGTATTCATTATATCGTTTGTTATATTGTTTTTATGATATTTTAAAAATCTTTTCATTATAAACTTTTTTAAAAACATTTTACTAAAATTTACTATAAATTAGATTGAATTACTATAATTACTATAATTTACAGTAATATGAATCTTATAATCATCATTGAGAATAATGAGATATAATAGTAATAATAAATATAGTTTTCATTGTTTTGTTTATTCATTGTGTTAGTATTTTTTGCTGATTTTATGCTAATTTAAAAAACTTATGATAAACTTTTTACTTTTTACTACAATTTACTATAAATTACCTTAATTTATACTATAATTTACTATAAATTACTCTATTACAGTAATGAGTATCTAATCATAATCATAATTTACAAACAATTTCAAAAGTAAAACATCTGGACACATGCAGTAATGAGACTTTAGGGGTTAAATTAGTTTAATTATCATGAAAATAAGACAAAACATTTAATGGTACAAAATTATATTATATTATATATTATATTATAGTTTGTGTAAGTATCTTGTATCTTGAGTGTTTTGTGCTCAGTTCTGATCACAGGAAGTCGTACAGTCTGATTCAGTCTCTTCCTGTGAGAAGAGAAAGTCATTAAAGTCTTATGGGAGATGCTGCTGGTCTTTCTGGGCCACAGATGCTCCTGTTTTTATTCTCGACTGATGTTAATGACATTCAGGTGTTCACAGTCAGATCAGTCTCACACACCAGCTGAAGTAAAAGTCCTAAAAATGAGATATTATTTGTTTGTCAAATGCATTTCTGGCAGACGCTTTTATCCGAAACGACTTGCATTGCATTTTAAGTATAAATATTATCAATATTGTAGTGCTATTCTAACTGTTTGAGCTACAGGAATGGATCAGTCCTGACTTCATGTTAGGAAGAACATATTTACAGAATGAAATATCCAGTGGGATTTTACTTTCTCAGCCTGTTTCCTAATTAAAGAATCAGGGTGGAATTTTTTTTAAATGTTGAATGTACAAATTATTTTGTACTCATTGTGTGTACAGTTGATGAAGAACATTTTCCCCCAGAATCTCATTACTCTAAAATATTTATATGTTGTATAAATTATACATTTATTTATTTTGTCTTTAAAATCAAACACTTTTTTTTTTTTTTTTTTTTTTTTAATTTTTTTTTTTTTTGAAATAATATAATTATTAAAAAATAATAAAAAATATAATAATAAATAATAAAATAAAGTCTACTATTGATCAAGACACTTATCCTAAAAAAAATTAATGAAAAAATAATAAATAAATAAAATTAATTCTACTATCACTATTATGCTCTTGATCGACACACTTAACCTAAATAAAATAAAATGAAAAAAATAATAATAAAACAAAATACAGTTCAGTTTTAGTTGCGTAAAGCAAAAAAAAAAAAAAAACACTTAAAATGACCTAAAACAAACTTTAATTAGTTGTGTTTGTCTTTTGCCCAACATGGCATAAAAAACAGAAGTGTTATCTTTTTCAAAAGAATATAATTTGCTTTTATATGCACTTTTGTGTCTCACGTCAGAAACACACTGAGACGCAGTAACGTGGTCTCAGCATCGCTACAATAAACCCGATCCCGTCAGAAATGGCAAGCGATGCATCGGACCAATTCCACGAGCACGGACAGATTTCATTAGAGATAAATCACAGGCCATTTGTATGTCATAGGTCTGACCCGGCTGTTTCTATAAAAGCCTTTGGCCTTTTTCACTCGATGCATTTCAGGGCTAATCATGTTAGTGTGCTAACCGGCTTCAGATGGCCAGATTCGATTACAGACCGCATCTAAAAGCAGCAGACTAATCGATCCAAACAGGTTTGTGCTGTGCTTTTTTTCTGAGAGCGATCCGAGGACAGCGGCATTCCTTATTTAAGCTCAATACAAAGATCCATCAGCATTAGCATGTCCGTTTCTGTAACACCAAAAGGATGACTCTTTGCAGCATTCATAAAAACTGGAAAAAAAAATCCTAAACCAGTGATAAAAAAATTTACTTTTCCATTGAGGAGTGAAATTTACCCCCTTAATGCATTAGAGTCCATTTTGACACGGAAGAGATACATAACAATTTCTAAAAACTGCATAGTTGTTAGTAAGGGAACAAAACTTTGCAAGTGTTTTAAGACCCTCAAAATACACATCATTTATTTATTTTTTTCTAATTTTTTCTAATTATTTTTAAGAGATATAACCATTTTTCGTGTTCGAGTCATTTTTGTCTGGGGTATGTATGGAGTACCATTAATGTCAAAAATACTTTTGTAAAATTATCTATGAAGTTATATTAGTGCCAAACATTTTTATAAAATATATTTAGCCTTTTTCCCATATCTCACACACTTTAGGGACTGAATTTTGTTGCTAACATGAATATGTTCACCTATTGACCAACCATTGCAGCATGAAAAATTGATAGTTTATGTAAATAAAGTTAATTTACTTTGTTTGAAAACTTATCAAAATAATATCAAAATCTATTAATCTATCAAAATAATAGTTATGTTGTTTTAATGTTGTTTAGTTAGAAATAAATATGTAGGTTTAAAAAATGTAGACTGTTTTTGAGCAATCATGAGTTATAAAGTAATTTAATTAAATTGTAGTAATTCTATTGGGGTTAATACTAATAATTCTCAGATTATGTTATAAATTTCATACAATAATATATTCAAGTAAGATTTCTCATCAATAGTGAAAAATATACAAATATATATTTTGTCAAGTCGTCACCTTTATTTATATAGCGCTTTATACAATACAGATTGTGTCAAAGCAGCTTTACAGTAGTGTGTCGATAATGCAAGAGGACAATAGTAAACACTCAATTTTTCATTTAAAGTCAGTTCATTATACTAAGCAAGCCAAAGGCGACAGTGGCAAGGAACCAAAACTCCATCTGTGACAGAAATGGAGAAAAAACCTTGGGAGAAACCAGGCTCAGTCGGGGGGAAACCAGCATGGCGTGGTTTAATTCCAGGCTGCAAAACAGGTGCAGAGGACTTGTCTGGTTCCCGTGGTCTTGTGCCAATGGTCGTCTAGTTGACAAAGTTTTCACAGGGGATCTGTCTCTAGGGTTCATCTAGTTGACATGGTCTCCGCTGACATTCAGGGCTGTAGAGGTCGTCTCTAGGTGCTGATCCACCATCTGGACTGGATATGGACTGGATCCGGGTGGCAGAGAGCAGGCTCTATACTATGATTCGGTCTAAATCCTGACTGGAAATCCTTACAGATAACATTTCTCTCTAAGAAGAAACAAAGCTGAGAGGATACTGCCTTTTCTCGTATTTTTGACAGAAAAGGGAGATTTGAGATCGGTCTGTAATTAACTCATTCTTTAGTACCAAGTTGTGTTTTTTTCATGAGAGGCTTAATAACAGCCAATTTGAAGGTTTTAGGGACATATCTTAAAGACATTGATGAATTAATCATTTTCAGAAGAGGATCTATGACTTCTGGAAGCACCTCTTTTAGGAGCTTAGATGGAATAGGGTCTAACATACATGTTGTTGGTTTTGATGATTTGACAAGTTTATACAATTCTTCCTCTCCTATAGTAGAGAATGAGTGGAATTGTTCCTCAGGGGAACTATCTGATGTGATACTGTGGCTGACGGCTGCATGGTTAGAATTTTATCTCTAATAGTATCGATCTTGCAAGTAAAGAAGTTCATAAAGTCATTACTGCTGTGCTGTTGGGAAAGATCTGTGTCTGTTGATGCTTTTCGTTAATTTAGCCACTGTACTGAATAAATGCCTGGGATTGTGTTTGTAAGTAGATCTAGCAGTTTTTAAGGCTTTTCTGTAGGAGGAAGTACTTTCCCTCCATGCAATACGAAATACCTCTAGTTTTGTTTTCTTCCAGCTGCGCTCCATTCTCTGGGCTGCTCTCTTTAAGGCGCGATTGTGCTTGTTATACCACGGTGTCAGACTGTTTTCCTCAATCTTCTTTAAGCGTAAAGGAGCAACCGTATCTAAAGTGCTAGAAAAGAGAGAGTCAATAGTTTCTGTTACACCATCAAGTTTTTCTGAGCTATTGGATATGCTGAAGAATTGAGACAAGTCAGGAAGATTATTTACAAAGCAGTCTTTTGTTGTAGAAGTGATGGTTCTAAAATATTTGTAACAGGGAGTTGAGTTTGCAGCTTTAGCTATATGGAGTATACACGAGACTAGATAATGATCCGAGATATCATCGCTCTGCTGCAGAATTTCAGGGCCATTAACATCAATTCCATGTAACAGTATTAAATCTAAAGTATGATTATGACAATGATTAGGCCCTGTATAAAATTAGTATTTATTTATTTTACACATTGTACAAACTTGAACATAACATTAGAATTTATTTGTTTGTTTGTTTATTTTTTTGTGTTGTTAACACAATTGAACAAACTTAAACATAAAATTGGCGTTTATTTATTTAATTATTATACACCATTGTATAAAGTATGAAATAGCGATCTTAAAAGGAGGACAAAAGAGCGTCCGGCTCAAGCCTGTGCCAGTATGCGGACACAGTATTTCAAAACCGGATTGTCCGACCTAAAACCGGACTTGTGGCCAGTCTAATCATGATCCGGATCTGAAGCACGGCTATATTTAAACTCACATACCGCAGCCGCTCGAGTCAAGACATGCCGACCAGACCATAATTACTAGCCTGGCTTTGTGGCGGTGGTTTGTTTGATTGGACTGGACTACCGCAGGTCAGCTGTTTGTGTGTGTGTTTGCGCCACTTTAATGCCGCTGTCATCCATCTAAGTCACAGACAATCGCTTACACACTCACTGCTGTCCATTACAGACCGCGAGGATGGACAGCATTGAGCTGCTAAGTTAAATATTGATATTTTCTCTTTGTTAAGAGCTGAAGGCTCGAGCGGCTGATGGAGAGATGTTTTCAGTGCAAACACATCAGGGCTTCTCAACCACTTGTGCTTTAGGAACCCAACAGATTAAAAGCATTGTTTATCATGCAAAAACGAGATCAAACACTGAACTGTAATATTGTTAGTATGAACTGAATGGATCCAACAACACGCCTGACACCGAACAAACAGACTAAATGAGCAGCGTTTTCTTCATAAACTGTACACACAATTCATTCATACATTCAGCTATTGAGCTTGTTTGTAAATCTTGTTATTTTCAATGATGATTTGGTTAGATTCTCATTATTGCAATACAGTATTTGAATGTATTATTATATTATATTATATTATATTATGTACATTTCACTTCAAATTATATGTATGTTTATTTTATTTTATTTTTTTAAATGTGACCTGTAGATGTTTTTAAAGTTTTTTTTTTTTTTTTGATGGTTTATTTTAATTATGTTTTTTAATGTGACCTATAGATGTTTTTTGAGATTTTTTATTTTTTTGATGGTTTCTTTTACTTTATTTATTTTCAAGATATTTTT
>NW_015657299.1:242746-243806 GCF_001515625.1 Sinocyclocheilus rhinocerous
ATATATATATATATATATATATAAATGACAACACATACAAATATTAAAACTTAAACGAAATTCAATAAAATGAAATAAAATAAGTTTAGCTAAGCTTTTAATGTTTAAGTTGAAGTACTAAAATGACAAATTCAAACTGAAATAATAATAAGTTAAATAGAAGTAAAAAAATAAAAATGACAAGCACATAACAAAATTACTAAAATTAAAGTGAAAATTGAAAAAAAGAAAAGCTAATTCAAAATATTAATAAATACTGTAATAGTATATAAATAATACTAAAGAAAACACTGCATTACACAGGAAATCCTGAATTTGTGCAACTTAACTGTTGTCTGATGCTGTTGCAGATTCTTCAGGAGTCTCTATACTGAGTGTGTAGGGAGCAGTGAACACTATGTAGGGACCCTGTGAATTGCACGTCTGATCGTGTTTGGCATTGTTTGTTCATGTCATGTTTTATTGTGTGTGTTTCAGTCGTATCGAGCACCTGAAGTCTCAGAACGATCTGCTGACCATCACGCTGGAGGAGTGTAAGAGTAACGCCGAGCGGATGAGTATGCTGGTGGGGAAATACGAGTCCAACGCCACCGCGCTCAGACTGGCCCTGCAGTACAGGTACACACACACAAACCACCACACATGCAGAAGCTGGAACCAGAGCCAACACTGTCTAATTATAATTCTAAACACAGTCGCATTTACATGCAGGATCAGCATCAACATCAGGAAAGACTGTTTCTCCTTCCTTTCAGACGGTTAATCGCTGCCATTGATAAAAGCATCAGAAGTGGTGTGACCTACGGACGAGTGTAATGAAAAGCTGCTTTATCACTGTGGAAATCTGTCTGTCACACACATAGAGACACACACTCTCTCACACACACACACACACTTGCATTTGTGGTTTACGGGTACTCTCCATAGGCGTAATGGTTTTTATTCTGTAAAAAAAACTGTATTTTCTATCGTCCTACACCAACCCTACACCTAAACCTACCCCTTACAGAAAACTACTGGCAATTTTTGAATTTCATAAAACACCGTTTTGTATGTTTTT
>NW_015657299.1:244285-246912 GCF_001515625.1 Sinocyclocheilus rhinocerous
CACACTCTCACACACACACACACACACACACACACACTCCCTCACTCACTCACTCACTCACTCACACACACACACAGAGACTCACTCACTCACTCTCACACAGACACACACACACACACACACACACACACACACAGAGAGAGACACACTCAGGGCTCATTTGTATTCATGAAGAGATTTGATCCCTAAAATGCTGTTAGAGGAAGTGATGCAGATTTAAACTCGGTTCTGCTTTATAAAACCCACTTTTCAGCATCCAGTCAATTCCTGATTAATTAGATTAGAAAAATTAGAAATATTTCTCATTGAATATTCTGTTCCACTCTGAAATATGTCACATTATCAAGGTAAAATGGATTGTGAATATGCTCATCAGGCTGCATTTATTTGTTCAAAACTAGAGTAAAAACTGAAATATTATTCCAATGTTTTCTATGTGAATCTCTTTTAAACTGTAATTTATTTCTGTGATGCGCAGCTGTATTTTCAGCATCATTACTCCAGTCTTCAGTGTCACATGATCTTCAGAAATCATTCTAATATGCTGATTTGCTGCTCAAGAAACATCTCTGATTATTATCAATGTTGAAAACAGTTGTGCTGCAGAATATTTTTGTAGAAACCGTGATGCATTTTATTTTTCAGGATTCACAGATCAAAAGAAAGTTCAAAAGAACAGCGTTTAATTGAAATAGAAACATTATAAATGTTTTTACTGTCACTTTTCATCAATTTAATGTGTCCTTGATTGATAAAAATATTAATTTCTTTAGTGATACACTACCATTCAAAAGTCTGGGGTGAGTAAGATTTTTCAAAATAATAATATTAGTACTTTTATTAATCAAGGATGCATTCAATTAATCAAAAGTGCCAGTAAAGACATTTATAATGTTACAAAAGACTTATGTTTCAAATTTCTGTTCAAAAACTTTGTTCATCAAAGAATCCTGAAAAATAAAATGTCTCAAAAATATTGTGCAGCACAACTGTTTCCAACATTGATAATAATCAGAAATGTTTCTGGAGCAGCAAATCAGCATATTAGAATGATTTCTGAAGATCATGTGACACTGAAGACTGGAGTAATGATGCTGAAAATACAGCTTTGATCACTGAAATAAATTACAGTTTAACATATATTCACATAGAAAACAGCTGCTTTAGATTATAATAATATTTCACATTTTTAACTGTATTTTGATCAAATAAATGCAGCTTTGGTGAGCAGGAGAGACTCTTTCAGAAACATGTATTGCATGAGTGTGATTGTGTTTCTCAGATCAGATCGGGGGGGTTTCAGCAGGAGGTCGAGGGTTTGATTGAATTTCGTCCCCAGTGATCATCATGTCATGTGA
The DNA here is from genome assembly GCF_001515625.1 of Sinocyclocheilus rhinocerous. Taxonomy (NCBI): domain Eukaryota; kingdom Metazoa; phylum Chordata; class Actinopteri; order Cypriniformes; family Cyprinidae; genus Sinocyclocheilus; species Sinocyclocheilus rhinocerous. The sequence goes on from NW_015657299.1 coordinate 245,644, forward strand.
CTGTCATTACATGAGGCCAGTCAAACCCTCATAACGACGGCGCCGAGAGCATAAAACACCGCAATTAATCACGCTGACGGCTCACACACACACACACACACACGAGCAGATCAACACCATAAACACGCTCACGTGATCATGGATGTGTTTCACCGCTTCTCTTACGTCAGTATTTACAGAAGAAGACAAATGACGTGAGAAGAGTGAAACAGCTCGATCTCTGTATGACGGCTGACTCGAAATAAGAATGATTTGTGACGGCGTTTCAGAGGCGGGTTATTATTTATTCGTTTTATTTTATATCTCGCCTCGGCAACGAGCTGAAATAAAAGAACTGTTTTAAAGTTGGTGTTTGATTTGCTCAAAATTTATGTATATACAATTATTAAAATTATTACAATTAAGTGTTGTCAAAAGTAACGACGTCGGTACTTTTGACAACACCATTACAGTTATTTATAATCAACCACACCAGGTTTGTTACTTAGAAAGATAGAAACAGTATTAGAGTGCATGTATATTTATAAATACATTATATATATATATGAGTGTGTGTGTGTGTGTGTGTGTGTGTATACTGTATGTATATATGATATTTTATGTTATTTAATTTATTTACTATTATAGTTTTTAATATTTTGAATTACATTTCACATTTTCTGTTTTTACTTGAATTTTAAAGCTTTAGAATTTTTTCTTTTCATTTTAAAAATATTTATTAATTAATTTGATATTTTGTGTTTTTGTCATTTTTAGTATTTTTTAAAACTATGCCGTTATTGTATTTATTAGTTTTTGTTTATTTCAGTACTTAAAGTTAAACTAAATAAACTGAGAAATATTGCCTTGGTAACCAGTGAAAATAAGATAAGTTTAGGTTTTTAATATTTTTTTATTTTCGTTAATGTTTATTTTTTAAGTAACAAAAAGGTTTTTATGGTTTCAGTTTTAGTGAATGATAATAGCCCTGCTTTAAAGCTGGTGTGTGATTTGTAAAAATAACTTGAGTTTTTTCCTTAGTAACTTACAGTAACATATAGTCAAATTCACTGAGGAAGATTCAGGACTCGCATGAACGCTTTGACCCAGTGGTGTAGATTCAGTCTTGTTTGTTTGTACCTGTGTTATAATCAGAGGCGAAGAGACGAGCGCATTCCAGCGTCATGTCTGGGCCTGTTTGTGGCTTTTGTTTCCCGGTGAATATTTTTTCAGAAGCTGATGAAGGATCTGCGCTGGCCTCCACATTCCTCATTACCCTGTGTGTGTGTG
>NW_015657299.1:247155-250214 GCF_001515625.1 Sinocyclocheilus rhinocerous
GTCTGTGTGTGTGTGTGTGTGTGTGTTGCAGTGAGCAGTGTATCGAGGCGTATGAGCTGCTGCTGGTGCTGGCTGAGAGTGAACAGGGTCTGGTTTTGGGTCAGTTCAGAGCCGCTGGAGTCAGTGCTGTGGGTAAGACACACACACACACCTAAATCAGGACGCCCCATACACTTCTGTTGTTTTTATGTACAGATAAATACATAACCCAAGAATTACCAAACTTTTTCATCAGCCGAACCATTTGAGCTCAAATAATTTCTTGGCCCACTGAAATTATAAGTCAATCAACCCTCTACATTGTGAGTAAATCACTCGCATATGCGACTAAATCTTCACTCTGGGCGACTAAATGATGTCTAATATTAGCCAATTGCTAATAAATTCTCAGATTTTACTCGCCAGTGTGTGAGTTGGAGGCTATAAAAGATATATTTTCACTCGCCGAACACTGACTGAGCGCTTCAGAGTTTCACTCTCCGTCAAGCGATCTGTGCTATTTTTCAGTTCATCTGAATGGATGCGCAGCTATGGAAGTAAAATAATGACAAATGTCTTTGAAACAAAAAAGCACGTTGAATTGCACTAACTGAAAAAATTATGCATTGCATCAACAGTGCTTGCATTTCAATGCCTTTTATTTTTTGGGCTTGCATTTTTAGGGGCGAAAATCCAACATAGTTGTATATTTCAGCTGTGAATATTTCAAGTGAAAACATTTCACACACATTTTTATGATTAAAAATTCAATAATTCATATTCACCTTCTAGAGTTCACTTCAGAAATATTCAATCTGTTTAAAAATACGATGTATAATATTCGACAGGCAGTTTTCGGTCTATTTTATTTCACTTTACAAATTCGCTTCCACAATCAGTGGTTCAAATTTGCTAGAAAGGTCGGCGTTGCACATCCGGGAGCCGCAGGAATAACAGTAGAGCACCGATGCAGGTTCTGCAGCTGCTGTCAGTCGCTCACCAGCAGGTGGCGCAAGCGGCTGTTGATGAAGACCAAAGCAACCGATAGCGCAAGTCATTCATTCATTCATAAAAACTGATTTGAAGGAATGGAGCAAGCGGTACCTAGAAGTTATGATAATCAGGGCCAGTATATATATGCAGAAAAGCTGATTGTGTTTACGTTTGTGCTTCATGGCTTGTGTTATGCTGGGGTTCCCCTCATATGTCACACTCCAGGATTCCCCAACGACGTGTAATGCACTTCAATTAACTAATACAGTGTGATATAGAAAGACCAAACTCAGTATACACCTTACTGATGATGCAAACTATATACAGTTATGTAGAATATGAATGTAACGTGCAAGGTTTCACGCTGTTTCCGTCATATGTTAAAGAAATGCTGTAGTATATCAGTCTGGCCAGTAAACTAAAAAATGTACTAGCCAATGTAGTGGGTTGTCAATGTTTCAATCATTTAACAACACATTTGCATGTTAACAGTTCTGTGATGTCTGTTTATGGTCACATGCAGGTAAACAAATAAAATATATTTTTATAACATAAAAATATACAAATACAAAAAATACAAATAAATAATTTTTTTAAAATAATTTTTAAATAATTAATTTGATATTTTTATCATTTAATTATGAAAACTGTTGTATTTTTTCCCCATTTTCCCCCCATTTTAATGGTTAAATAAAATTTTAGTAATGAAAAGCATGTCTAAATAATTGAAATCATGAAACTTTAACAATTTAATAATTTATGAAACTTTTTACAATAATACAGCCCTATGAAATGTTTTAATTTTTTCAGAAATTCATTCCCTCTCCCCCCCCCTATTTTCCATTTTAATTTTTCTGGATTCCATTTTAATGGTTTAATTAAATTTTAGTTATCAAAAAGCATGTTTAATTATTTGAGTTCATAAAGCTTCAACAATTTAATAATGTATAAAAAATTCTACAATAATAGTGCCCTATTAAATATATATATAATTTTTTTTTTTTTTTTCCTGAAATTATGTGTTGTCTCTTTTATTTTTTCTGGATTTATTATTTAATGCAAATTTATTATCAAAAGTGGTAGTAATCAAATGATGGCATAAAACATTAACAGTTTAATGAATTTTTCAAAATGTAATCAAATGAAAATGTAACAATTCCTATTTTTTTTATGGCAAACAAAAGACCATGGAAGAAAAATTGTGTGGCATTCCTTTAAAAAAAAATTTAATATTAATACTTTTGCTTTTTCTACTGTAGTGTTATATAGTATTATATTTCTGTCACAATTTCTTCCATTTAAACCAAGACAAAACTGTGCAGAGACACGCAGACGTCATATTTAATTCATATTTCATCAATTTTACAATATGAAAATCAGTTTATTTCTGTGAAGCTGCTTGGAAACTGTCTGTATTGTATAAAGCATATAGAGATAAATGTGACTTTATACAGTCGTCTCTCCTTCATCCTCTGTGTTCAGCATCATTTAATATCCTGGTTCTCCAGCGCTTCATTAGCTGCTCGTGAGTTAATAGTGTAATTAGTTTCTCTCCACACGCTGAGCATCCGAACACATCCACACCGCTGCTGGAGAAATTAAAACTAAATTATTCAATAAAACCGGATGAATACAGCATGTCAAGATCCACAGAATCTGTGCCACATTTCCACACAATTCATCTGCCACAATAATTTATTTCTAAATATTATCTTTGATTATGATTATTATGATTACTTTCTTTTCATTATAATTGCATTTGGAAAGAGTTTTGCATAAATGTTGAAATTAATTACAAAGTGTAGGGTTTTAATTGGATCATGTTTTTTTTACTTTCAGGTCTGATTAACATATTTTACCATCCGCTTGAATAATTACACAGAATTTCCCCCACAGAAATTATGAAAAGGTATTTGTGAGCCTGGAGCACAAAAGCAGTCTTAAGTCGCTGGGGTATATTTGTAGCAATAGCCAACAATACATGGTATGGGTCAAAATTATAGATTTTTCTTTTATGCCAAAAATCATTAGGATATTAAGTAAACATCATGCTCCATGAAGATATTTAGTAAATTTCCTACTGTAAA
>NW_015657299.1:250459-251831 GCF_001515625.1 Sinocyclocheilus rhinocerous
AACTTCATTTGGACAGCTTTAAAGGGGATTTTCTCAATATTTAGATTTTTTTGCACCCTCAGATTCCAGATTTTCAAATAGTTGTATCTCGGCCAAATATAATAAAAACAAACCATACATCAATGGAAAGCTTATTTATTCAGCTTTCAGCTGATGTATAAAACTCAATTTCGAAAAATTGACCCTTATGACTGGTTTTGTGCTCCAGGGTCACATTTATATTCTGTGTGGATCTGAATATACGCTCCAGTATGAGATTCTATACAAAATACTATTATACCTCCATGGTTTTTACAGTAGAGCCATCATACTGGATTTATAGTGAATGTGCTAATCATTCTGATACAGTATTTTCCTGAGGTTATGTAATATTTTAGCATGTGTGTGATGGCAGGAGAGCAGGCGGGTGAAGAGAGCATCACACAGATCCTGAAGAAAGCTCACGACAGCAGAAAGACGGCAGAAAACGCCGCTAAAGACCTTCTGACGCGACTAGACGGCAGCTGCGGCGCTGCGTTTGCCGTTACCAGCTGCAGCGTTCAGCCCTGGGAGAGTCTCTCATCCAACAGCCACACCAGGTAAACAACTCAAATATTTCATCTGTTTTACTAAGTGCTTTATTTTGATTGTTGCTATTTTAAAATGATGTAATTTTTCATTAGTTTAATTAATTATTAACTTTAATTAAAGTTATGGGAAACCTTGATGTGATTTAATGTTTGATGCACGTCATGTTGTTAATAACAATGAATGGAATACGTTTTCTTTCTCTTTGTATTTTTTATATCAATGTGGTACAAGATTATCTTATTTAAATCAATGTGATAAACGAGTTAGGGCAAAAGTAATCCAAAAGTAGTCTGATTATCTAAAATGTGTAATGTAATAGATATCACCTGGTGTGGCTGGCTATATAGCCAATAAAAAATAAATAAATAAAGATAAATAAATAATATATTTTTATTTATATTATTATATAAATAATATATTTTAATAAATATATTTATTTTATATATTAACAATTGAAATAATTGTACATAAATTTAAAGCATATGTAAAAAAAAATCAACTATTTATAATAATTATTTTAATTATATAGAATTTCTTGCAGCCACAGAAGGTAAGAGCGTTTACATAATAATAGAAATGATTCCATGTTTTTTAATTAATATTTATTTATTTTTCAATTTCGTTTTATTTCACACACACACACGTACATATATATATATATATATACACACACACACACACACACACAGTAGACATCAAAATTACAGAAGTTAACAGAAGGAGAATGGCAGTTTTTTAAGCATATTTCATAAATTAATTGTATTCTGAAGCATAGTGTAAAAAACTTAAATTAGATATATAT
>NW_015657299.1:252014-254820 GCF_001515625.1 Sinocyclocheilus rhinocerous
ACAAAAGCGCGATCGGCGCGTGGGCGTGGTCACATTAGCGATAATGAGGGCGACGGCCAAGACTTGACATCGCGTTGGTTTCATACTGATTACTTTGTCACATAATATTTGTTTTCGTCATGACTTACTTCGTTTAACTGGCAGCATTTCTCCAGTTTTCACTGCTGCTCTAAAGTGACTGAAACGCTGCGATAGCTGGTTGTCCAGATGAAGGCTAAAGGGATCAGCTTTTCAAACACTGCAAGAGAAGTTGATCATTCCAAATCTGTGATTTGTAGAATATTGCAGGTTTACAATGACACTAATTCATTCAAGTCCCACAAAAAGACTGGTCGTCCGTGTAAGACAAATGCACGAGAGGACAGGATAATGCAGAGACTCTCGATGGGGAATCGGTTCAGCACTGCAGCTGGAATTGCTCGCCATCAGCAGAAAGAATCAAACGGCTAGACTCACATTTGCTGAGGAGCTTGTTGTGTGGAGAGAGGAGAACTGGTCCAAAGTTTACTTTAGTGATGAGAGCAAATTTAATTTATTTGGGTCTGATGGGAAACATTATGTTTGGCATTAAACCTGGGGAAAGACTGAACCCCGATTGAGTAAAGAATCAGTGAAAGGTGGAGGAGGAAGTGTCATGGTTTGGGGGATGGTTTCTGCAGCAGGAGTTGGGTCTCTTATACAGATACATGGCAGAGTGAATGCAAAGGTGACCCTGCAGCACAAAAGCAGTCTTAAGTCGCTGGGGTATATTTGTAGGCAGCCTGCAATTTTCATGCAAGACAATGCTCCCCGTCACAGTTCCTTGAAGCTGAAAACATTGAAATAATGAAATTGACTGGATAATAATGAATCCAGACTCCTGATCTAAGAAACCCACTACAGTCACCAAACTATGGAGAGTATAAGAAGAGTGGACCAAGATCACACCAGCCAGTGCCGATCCTCCCTATACGCAAAATACGCAAGCTGCGTAGGGCCCCTGAAACACCAGGGGGGCCCCCTTGCTCTCAAAGATGATTTTAATTTTAGTTTCGTTTTTGAATTTGGCCAGCGGTTATTAAAACATGAATGATCATTTCTTTTAATGCGGTGCGCTGTCGCCCTTTCTACGTAAAAATCAGTTAAAATATGTAATGTGAATGTCGTACAGTCATTGAAATCGGAAGGCCATCCGTCATTTTGACAGATTACGCTGAGGGTGATCTATTGTAATTTGTAACTGTAATTCCCACTCCCGTCCAGTTGATGGTGATTGCCCTTATTAATTAGCAATTATCTTGTATTGTCTCATCTTTGTCACCGCTGCATACAGTTGCAAAAATGTCACGGCAGTTGAGTGTGAGAAGTTTCATCAAACGGCCAAAGAGTTGCGATATTGTTAATAAAATGTTCTGCGACATCTGTAGAAAAGCTAACACGAGTAACGGATTTGTCCGAGGGTGCACAACGATGCAGAAATCAGCACTGAATGATCATAAAAGTAGCCATAGCCACATTGAAGCTTCACAGGTGGTCAACCAGAGCGTGGCAATGGTCAAGCATGTCAAAAAATCACAGGCTGCCTGTAACGAGGCATTAAAGACACCGCTTAATGTTGTGTAAAACAACCATTCAGTCATTGGAGAGGGCTGTTAAGGGCATACGTGCCAACTGGGTTTCTCTAGTATTGGAGTTGGAGGATGAGGAAAACTCAAGAAACTGCCCGATAGCTAAGGGTATTAGAAAGTGCATTCAAACATACACATTCCCTGCCCTAACTCACCTGTTGTCTGATGTCTTGGCTGTTGACGCAGAATTGAATGACAATTGCCTCTGCATCAGTTTCCATTGATGCGTTTGATTACGCACAGGCGAGCTCCCAGTTCAAGTCGATGCGCAGCAGGAGGATCATTTCTAAGTTATGTTCTTATTGTAGTCGGAATTATATTTTGTAATATATTGCACTGTTTATATCTGATCAGGCACAAATGGTCGTGTTTTAATTCCCCCCACTGTCAGTGCTAAAAAAAAAAACATGAAATTGTTGAACATTAAATTTTATGCAGTTTTTGTTCATTTGCTCTGTTCATTTATAAATAAATGAATAATTTAGCCAAGGTGAGAGTGTGTTTACTGAAAGGTGTCGGCCGTGACGTGTGTTAGTACTTTGACTAGTAACTGAAAAATATTTATTGAAAATACAGTTAATTAAGGATCAATAAAGGAAACCATCGTGGACTCCAGCGGCTGCGAGTGTGATTCTGCAGGTAAATTGTTGAACATTAAATTTTATGCAGTTTTTGTTCATTTGCTCTGTTCATTTATAAATAAATGAATAATTTAGCCTATGTGCTCGTCTTGTAAGTTGATTAATATGTGAATGAATACAAAAGCTATTAGAAAATATGAAAATTAAAATGATGGGTAATAAAAGATTATGACGGATTTTTTACGACCCTGTCCGTCAAAATGACGGACAATGAAAAAGTCTAACGCGACCTATGATATATATTTATAGTTCACAAAATTCGGTACGTTTTCGATACAGTAAAAACAAAGAAATACCAGAGAAATTTCCTTGATTTAAAAAAAAAATTGTATTTATTAAAACTAACATCATAAAGTATGATCTTAAAAATATGTTAGACTTTGGAAGGCCTTTTGACCTTTGCTGTTTTTCTAAGATGATTTTGGAAGCTTTCTTAACATTCGGTTCTTATTTATTTGGTTCCACCATGTTTGCTGATTACTTCATTTAAACTTTGTGCATTTTATTTATTTTATTTTACATCAAGGTGTATATGCCGTGCCTCCAAGCTTTCTTATT
>NW_015657299.1:256873-257706 GCF_001515625.1 Sinocyclocheilus rhinocerous
TGTGTGTGTGTGTGTGTGTGTGTGTGTGTGTGGTTTCCCATGAGCTTTCGTTGAGATTCACTGCTGCACAAACGTCAGTCAGACCTTAAAATGAGCTCGATCACTATATACGTGTCCAAACATGAAAATTATCATCGTTCATGTCGCTCCAAACCTGCATGACTTTCTTTCTTCTGTGACATTAGTGACGTATCGGTTAATATGAAAATTAGACTTAATGCAGAAAACCTCTTAAAACTGACAGTTTGATGTCTGGGAGGATCGATTATAAGATGACAGTGTTGATCTTCAGATGACAGATGCTTGCATAGTTCAGTCTCATTAATGAATGTTTGTCATATGTGTGCATGAGTTCAGTAATGCATTAAATATGTATTTTAGTATTTCTCACAGCTAGAATGGAGGTTATACAGCAGAAATAACAGACACTGGCTTATTGCAGACAGTCTCATGCTGTGTCTCACCTCCTACCAGGTGCACACACACACACACACTCTCTCACACACACACACACACACACACATACACACTCACACACGCAGGCGTTTATTGCATGTGACAGTAGGAGGGCGAGTGAATTGCGCTGATGTCTCGTGGAATTTATCAGGCTGCAGCAGCGTTTCATTATTTGAAATGAAAAATAAATGATGTATGCAGTAACCATTTCACAACTGTTATTTATGAATTTATAAAATATTTTGTTATTTCCCAAAAAAATTATTATTTTTTAAAAAGAAGTTTTATTGTTTTTAGCTAATACTAAAGCTATTGGTTCTTTTTTTTTATTAGATTATATAATTTTTTTACTGGAAACTATTTAAATATATTTATAT
>NW_015657299.1:257892-277699 GCF_001515625.1 Sinocyclocheilus rhinocerous
TTTATATATATATATATTTTTTTTTTTTTTTTTGAGCTAATAATAAAGCTTTTATTCATGTCAGCAGTATCCTTGAATCTGGACTGTGTTCTGATCCATATGTTTTTCCGGTTGTTGTTCTGGATGATTATGCTGCAGTGAACGGATGGGATTTCAGGCTCATTGCAGCTTCTCAAATAACCAGACATTGATTTTTCCCCCTCAATCCTCCATCCAGCGCTACAGCATCTCTAAACCGCTGCCTCTCACTGTGCGCTTTCAGATGAGGAGAAATGGAGCTGTTCTCCAGCATTTCTGAGTGTTCAAATTTATTCTGACACTCTTATTGAGTTTCAGTGAGACAGGTGTTGAGTCTCCAGGTTTCATTGATTTACCACGGTAATCTCGTCCTGCTCATTGTTGTGTGTAAATTATTATGAATATCTCTGTTGATGATGTTCATCGCCATTAGACCTGTGATTGTTCTGCTCCACGAGGACCAAATGAGATGTGAGGATCAGAGTTTATAATGACTGACAGACCTGAAGATTATAAGAGTGAGTGTGTGTGTGTGTGTGTGCCAGCAGTGTTTCTGTGAAGATGGAGATAATTGTGATTGTCATTGTAATTAGGGGCTTCGCTAATTGAGGAGGGAGATTCATTTGGAGCCATTTTCACGCTTCATTGTGATTGTGTTTAGTGTCGTTCACACTGATGATGATTTAAACCGCTGGAGTCAGAGTCTGTGCAGCATCGCATCAAAAGCGCTTTCTCACCCTGAACTCTGGTTAAAAATTAACGATGGTCTGTCAATTTGTCTCTGCCGTGAACGCCCCTGGCTTAATACATAATAATAATAATAATAATAATAATAATAATAATAGTAATAGCTCTTATTGTTATTAAAATAATTTTAAACATTTATTGTAAAAAAAATAATAGTAATACACTTATTGTTATTTAGATAATTATAAACATTTATTGTAAATATAATTAATAATTAATTGGGAGGATATGTAAAAAAAAAAAAGGGGTCTGAAGATACATCAGGCAAAGATGAAGTGCTTGCAACCTGAACATAATGTACAATGCACAGGGAAACCTGGTGAGACGGAGGAGAGGCTGGGGCAAGAGGCAAACCACAGCCCCCGGAATCTCCAGGCACATGATGAAGACGGGAGCAGGAACAACATCACCGATGTGTCAGAGGACACAAAGCACCAGACAGAGGCGGAGGGTACACAGGACATTAGACAACCTAGACAGGATACATGTGTAGGAGTGGTCCGAAAGGAACCAGTGAACTGGCCCGCGGCAGTGGCAAGGAAGGAGTGGAAGAGGATTGATCACGATGTGGACGAGGTGCTGGAAACAGCCTTGGCAGGAGATGTGGGGAAGAAGCTCAAGGCTATGGCTTCCATTATTTGGAGCATATGTGCTGATCGCTTTGGAAAGAAAGAGCCTAAGGTCAAAACATAACAAACATATGTCCAGCCAAAGGAAAACGGACGCGTGAAGGAGATAGCAATCCTTAGAGGGGTTCTGTGGAGGCTGAGGAAGGCATTTCGTGAAGCAAAAGCGGATGAGAGACCAGCACAGAAATTCGTGACAACCTGAAGGAGCGCATTAAGACCTTGTGAAGAGCTGAATGTCACCGCAGGGACAAGAAGCGACGAATAAAGGAGCGGGCAGATTTCACCAAGAGTCCTTTCAAATATCTGTCGAAACTTCTGGGCGATGTAAGATCAGGGAAGCTGAAAGCAACAAAGGAGGAGGTGGAGGAGCACCTTTGTCAGGTCCATAGTGACCCTAGAAGGGAGGACAGCCTGGAGGAGATGGAAAAACTTATAAAACCAACAGAACCAGCTATTCTCTTCAGAGCTGAGGAACCGAGCTGGCAGGAAGTGAACACCTTTCTCAGGAAGGCCAGAGCAAAATCAGCCCCAGGGTCAAATGGCAATCCTTACAAGGTGTATAAATATTGCGAAAGGCTCAGGAGACGACTTTGGAAGCTACTGAGAGTGGCATGGAAAAAGGACTTCCTCGCTGACAGTTGGCTGGTCGCTGAGGGATGCTTCATCCCTAAGGAAGAAAATTCTACAGGAATCAAGCAATTTCGTGCCATCTTACTCCTCAACATCGAAGGCAAGATTTTTCTTGGGATTCTGGCAAAGAGGCTGACCACCTTTATGATGGACAAATGGGTACATGGACACGTCCGTCCAAAAGGGGGGGAGTGCCAGGGGTAGCGGGCTGTATTGAGCACACCAGCATCATCACTAAGATCATCGAAGATGCGATGAGGAACCATGGTGACCTGGCAGTTCTGTGGCTGGATTTAACAAATGCGTATGGGACGATACCCCATAAGTTGGTGGATTTGACGTTGAAGACCAACCATGTACCAGAGCGTTTCCAGAAGCTCTTGCAGTGCTACTATGACAACTTCAACATGCGCTTCACCAGTGGAGACTTCACTACCGAATGGCAGAAGCTAGAGGTGGGCATTGTCACTGGCTGCACGATTTCAGTGATTTTGTTTTCAGGAACAATGGTGAACATTCTCGTTAAGTCAGCAGAGAAGTTGTGGCGGGGTGCAGTGTTGGCCAGTGGCATCCAGCAGGTACCTATAATAGACCTCACCATCGCGGCAAAATCAGTACCTGAAAGATGGATCTTGGAGGATCTGGTTGAGCTCACGGATTGGGCAAGGATGAAGTTTAAACCTGAAAAGTCCAGAAGCCTGGTATTGAGGAAGGGGGGCATTCAGGACCAGTTCCAATTTAGGATCAAAGATACCATCATCCCAGTGGTCAAAGAGAAACCAGTGAAGAGCTTGGGGAAGTGGTATAGGGCAGACCTCAATGATAAGCAGAGTGTGAGGGAGATGATTATCCAAGCAGACATCTGGATGACATCCTTAGAGAAGAGCGGCCCACCCGGCAAATATAAGGCCTGGGGTTCACAAGGCTGAGGAGGAAACCCTGCATGTCAAGGCTGTTGCCATGAAAAAACAGGACAGCTGGACAAGGTGGGAGGGCTTTCGAGAAAGGGCCCTGATGTGGCAGGACATTTGGACCATGGAAGAATGCAGGATACAGTTCTTGATGTGTTCTATTTACGATGTCCTGCCTATTCCATCAAACCCCTACATATTTGAAAAGCAAGCAATTGAAAGCAAGCCAATCTTGAGCATGTCCTCTCAGCATGCCAGTCAAGTTTGGCAGATGGGAAATTCCAGTGGCATCCAGTGCGGTGCCCGGGGAGCAGTTGGGGGTTCAGTGCCTTGATCAAGGGTCTCACCTCAGTCGTGGTATTGAGGGTGGAGAGAGCGCTGAATATTCACTCCCCCCACCTACAATCCTTGCTGGACCTGAGACTCGAACCCACAACCTTCGGGTTACAAGTCCGAGTCGCTATCCATCAGGCCACGACTGCCCCTTTTTCCAGTTCATCAGGAGAGAGCACTGCAGCAGGACTGAGGAGTAGAGGGGTCCTGGCCTCAGCAAATGACTGGGAGATGCGGGCAGACCTGAAGAAGCGGCTTAAATTCCCAGAGGAGATAGCACACACTAGCCTCAGACCGTATATTGCCCTTTAGTCTAGAGGTACCAAAGCAGGTGGTGCTCATAGAAGTACCCTGGGAGGGAAGGATGGAGGAGGCACATGAGTGCAAGCTCAAGAAATATTAAGGCCTTATCCTTGAGAGCCAGCAAATTGGATGGAAGGACTGAAATTTACCAGTAGAGGTCGGCTGCAGAGGTTTTGCTGGACAGTCACTCTGGAGAACCCTTGGGCTGCTGGGGATTGAAGGGATGGCCAGGCAGAAAACAGGCAGAAACAGCATCTCATTGGATCTGGATACAGCGGGAGGTGCGGTGGCAGAGCCAACCTGTTGAAGGACGAACAATGACATAGAGTTGGGTGGTGGCCAGCAGGGGTAGATCCAGGATGCTGGATTTGCTGTCGAGCCCTCCCGAGGTGTCATGGGCTTAAATTGGTGAAGCACCAAGGAAGTGGGGGTGCCCATCTGACGACCGGCTGTAGCTACTAACCCTTGTACAGTTGAGAGATGTAGCCAAGCCTTGACCTGGTGCTTAAAGGGAGGAGAGAAGGAGAGGAGAAGCAATGCCACTGGCTCACAGTTGGTGCAGGGCCGAGTACCTGTAAAGGTGGGCCAGTTGCGATGGTCTCATCGTATTTTGCATAATAATAATTATGATCAAATATAGAGCAAAATAAGTAATAATAATAATTACTATTATTGTTAGTAAAATGCTTAATAAACAAATATTAATAAACATTCATTATAAACTATTATTACTAATATTAAAAATAATTTTAAAAATATATTAAAGTAATAACAACAATAATAATAACAACAACAACAACTGTTGTTGCAAATTATTTGTATAATACATTTTATAATTATTTTGTATTAACAATTACTCTTATTGTTATTGTAATAGCAAGTATTATAAAAAATAATTTCTCCTCTTAATAAAATAATTATAAACATTTATTATAAAAAGTAATAAATCTTAAAAATAATAATAATAATAAAAATAATAATAATAATAATTATTATTAAATTATAGATTATTATTATTATTATTAAACATTATAGATTACATTATTATAATTTTAATATTTATATGATATATTATAGAATTATTATATCAATATAATTAATATTGATATTATATATAATTATTAATGTTGAATTATCCATAGCGCATGGTAGTCTGAGGAGATAGACACATGGCTAGGGATTATGGGTATGAACTGAATGTTTACAGTGGTCACACTTCTACTGTCTCACAGTTTAACTCTACATAAACATCAACTGTCTGATGCACCATCTGTCTTTCTCCTAAAGAGCCAGAAGTCCACTTCATCTTCTGTTCTGACGGCCCACATGAGCTGCCATTAGATTCTTTCACTGTGACCTCATGGTGCTGGACAGACACTAAAGTGTATCTTTATCGCGTTATTAAATTCTCACCCATCTATTTAGATCCCCTGGAGGGTCCGAGCAGGATTGTATGTCAAATGTGAGGAGAGGATATGATAACGTTGGGTGGAGCAGAGAGAGGACAAAATGACTAAGAAGCCATCTCCTTTTTGCTCCAGCTCCTGCACAAACAAATTCAGTTGCTTTTTCAGTCGATGCTATCAATAAACGTTGGGAATCTGATGGTGTTCCAGGGCTGTGGCTTGTGTTGAGCATTGCCTTTTTTACCACATTGCAGAATTCAGACAGAAGGGAGGGATGTCTTGCACTTGACTCACATATTTGAACAAGAGCCTCCACCACCCTCACAGCCTCCCATTTCCGGCGAATGCGGTTGGGCAGGATTAGGCTAAAGCGTGTGTGCCTTTCTGCCAGAATGACTCTTACATGAGCCACTGTTTGTGCAGTGCATGCTGATTTTAAATAGTTACCCAGGTTATGTCTTTCTGAAAATGTCACATTAGGTGCCAGTTACGGTTGAATGACACAAAGTGATGGCAACTTATACCTCACTAACAATATAAAAAACAAGAAAAAATGCAATTACAATGGAAGCTAATGGGGCAAGTACACAATGAATGTCATCACATTTTGTTCATTTGTAAATCGAGGTATGGTTCAAAAGTAACCTTTTCTTAACCATGTAAAAAAAAAAAACTGACTGGAGGGAATTGGTTTTATACTGGATTATAAGTGGTTATTTAATAAGATGCAGGGTTTTGTGAACTATTTATAAAAACCTCTTAGCAAGAATGACCAGGCAGCAAAAGGCATAGAAACACACAACACAACTTGTATCTAACCTAGACTATTCCTTTAAGAAGCCTGAATCAGGTCCTAAAAAGACTAGTCTCACTCTCTAATTTGCGTGTTGTCTGGTTTCTGAACAGCAAGCCACAGAGAAGTGGGAGCTGTAGTCAGGGCCAGAGGAATGCTAGAAGGGGATTTTTCATTTGGTGAGCTCACTGCTCTCCTGTAAAAGCTTTGCTTTACAACAAAGACAGACGTAGTAATGGCAAGAATCATCAACATGCTTTATAAGGAGTGATCCATTCTTTTAATATAAGAATAATGTGCATCCAGCACAGCACAGACATGTGTTTTTGTTTTTACAGCAATGCATCATTTTCTTTATCAGTTTTCTGTCATGTTTTGCAGTAAAACGTCCTTAAAACAAGATGCATCCTAACACGATTTACAACATTACACTTCTACAGTAAGTAAAACGCCCCTTCCAGTCCCAAAAACCTCAACTTTCAACCTTTCAACGTAATTTGACCACAAACCCAGATCCCAGAGTCATCGACTCTAATGTCACGGCACAGGGTTTTGGCATTTCATCCAGGCGTGAACAAGCCTGGCTTAGAGCACTTAAAAGTAATGTTTCTGTGTGCTCCACATTTCTTACTTTTTTAAAAGCTGACTGGATAGAAATATGAAAAACGGTTTATTGCTAACAGTCACTTAGACCTGATAGATCATTAAAAATATCTGCGGTGAGCGCTGATTACTCAGCCATTTCCCCCCCCCGGTGAATGTGTAAGCGTGAGTCAGAGCACCCAGCCTTTGTGTCTCCATGTGAAACCTCTTCCTCTCGGTGGCCTCCTGTTGTGTTTTCCGGGGTTGACAGGCAGATGAGTGGCCCCAGGGACAATGAGATGATGTAGGCTTATATGGGTCTGGCCCATCATCAATGAAATCGGATCAAACACTCACCACAATATATGGCATCAGGCAAATGTTACGCTGATGACCTTGTACGTTCTGTGAGTCAACAGACAATATAATTGAGTGAATCTAAAACACAACTGAATCACAGCTATGAACAATTAAGCTGCAGTTGACTATGCAAATAGAAAATAAACATGGTTCGAGCGGCAATACTGACACTGACTCCATTACTAGATAAATGTTGAGGCTCCGTCCTTTCTAAATCTGGATCCGCAGTTATTATCCGCACATCATAAAAGCTCTAAACATAGACCTGTGAATGTGCCATGGTTTATATTCAGATATTGGACCCGTGTGTGTTATCCGACAGCTTGACCCACAAAAATATCTACTTGTGTCAGTGACTGTCTTTCCAAGGTCTAATTCATGTTCTACACAAATCTAAGCCTGTTTCCGCCATGGAATAAAAAGAAAAAGGTAATTGCAATTTTTTATTTCACAATTCTGAAATTTTTTTCTAACAATTCTGAGGGGGAAAAAAAGTCAGAATTGCGAGATATAAATTTAGAATTCTGATTATTTTTCCCTTACAATTTCAAGTTTACATCTCAGAATTTTGGATTTTTACCTTACAATTTAGTCTCTTTTTTCCCCCTCAGAATTACCCTCAGTTTATATCTCGCAATTCTTTCTTTTTCTGCCAAAGAATACAAAATAAAGAAGTTAATTGTATTTTTTTAATCTCACAATTCTGA
This sequence comes from Sinocyclocheilus rhinocerous, assembly GCF_001515625.1. Classification (NCBI taxonomy): domain Eukaryota; kingdom Metazoa; phylum Chordata; class Actinopteri; order Cypriniformes; family Cyprinidae; genus Sinocyclocheilus; species Sinocyclocheilus rhinocerous. The sequence continues at coordinate 265,312 of NW_015657299.1, forward strand.
CTTTTTATCTCAGAAATGCAAGTTTACATCTCTCAATTCAGATTTTTTTTTTCTTGCAATTCTGAGGGGAAAAAAGTACAAATTGATATAAGCTCAAGATATAAACTCACATTTCTGTGATAAAAAGTCTTTTTTTTATTTTTTTAGATAAATTATTTTTTTTATCCCGTGGCAAAAACAGGCTTCAATACAAATCTGAAGACGTAAGCGTTCACAAAACATTTAGTTTACATCATATAATATGTTAAACAGGACTTAAACAGGATATTAAATGAGAAAAAAATACAGAAACACAGGATACAGGATGGAAATCAATTAGACTATAAGACCAAGAATGTGCATTAAAAAGTAAATAGGGTCAGTTTGATTTCAGTATCAGTATATATGAACAAAAACTACGGAAACATTAGGGGCAGTTTCCAGAGCACCTGCAAAAGGAGGGGCTTGTTGTAAAACCAATATTCCCCTACTAATAAAGCTGTACTGAAAGCAGGAACAAGTACATGGAACAGAAAACAAAGACAGACTTTTATAGCTAGTCATTATAGCTGGTGATTAAACACTGTGCAGGTGGATCTGTGGGCATAAATCACACATCTGCTGAGGTTAATGTTGAGTCTCTCTTACTCTCTGGCTCATAAAGAAACCCAATAGAGATTAAAGGAATGAGTCTGTTCCCTGGTAACATTACGGGTCATTCCCCTGCATTCCTTGTGTAGGCTGGACTGATATTATGGGATGGTGACAGAAACTAAGAAGAGGCTTTTGTTTGATTCTGCTTCTCATGCAAACTGGCCTGTAACAAGAAAACTAGGTGGATCCTGTGTATATGCCCTTCCTTGATATTGTACTATGAAATGTTCTGAAACATTCTCCGGAATAATTGATTCTGCCTGGTCAATTGACACAATCTGCAGTCAAAAGAGTTCTCAGTGTCAGTTAGGGATGCCACAATTCTCAATATAATATTGAACCGTTCGGTACAACATCTATGGTTCAATATGCGATTGTGAACCGAGGTTTTTCAGTTTTGCATTTAAATACTTTCCGTGTGTATTCTTTCTCTCTGAATTGGCTCTGTTTGTGTGTCCGTGAGTCTCCTCGCTTATCAAAAACAACACACATCAAACATCCTCCCTTGTAATGACTTGTAATGAGAAGCGTTTCTAAACCTGCTGTCCAACAAAAGAGAACATTGTAATATGTTTTTACTCCACAACACCAGTTGAATGTTTGAAAAAACTTCCTTTTGTGATCTGATGTGGATTCTTATCACAGAATGAGGCAGAAAATATACTGTAATAAAGGCTATGTCGATTAGCAATGAATTATAAATATAATTAACTGTTATGAAAATACCTGGGATGGCTTGAAGAACACAGATAAACTATAAACTAAACTATCACAGATACACAGATAAACTAAAAATCTCTCTTATTTTGTAATAGTAATCATTATTATTATTATTTATAATTATTATTTTATAATTAAATATGTTTTATAATACGTTTATACTTATTTTATTTATTTATGTGTTTATTGATTTATTTATTATTAAAAATAAGTATAAATATGTATTATACAGTTTCATGTTTGGCGAAAATAATAAAAAATAGGGTTTTATGATTATGGCCAGAACATTTTTCAGTGTGAAAACAGTGTGTGTGACTGAATTTGTAGTTTAATGTGTGTATGAGTGAATCTTTGTTGGTTTACCTGTCTCACCTGTGTGTGTGTGTGTGTGCGTGTGTGTGTGTGTGTGTGTGTGTGTGTTTCAGCACCACCAGCTCCACGGCCAGCAGCTGTGACACTGATTTCTCCAAAGATGACGAGCAGCGTCTGAAGGACTACGTGCAGCAGCTGAAGAACGACCGGGCGGCTGTCAAGCTGACCATGCTGGAGCTGGAGAGCGTCCACATCGACCCGCTGAGCTACGACGTCAAACCCCGCGGAGACTCGCAGAGACTCGACCTGGAGAACGCCGTGCTCATGCAGGAGCTCATGGCCATGAAGGTACAGTACGACGCGCTTCATCAGATGAACCAGAATAATCGACCTCATGCTGATCTAATAATAATAATAATAATAATAAATCAAACTACTCTCATAACAAATGTCTTGATTAGGAATACTTAGTTCATGATTCAAGTCTGATGTTATTTGAGGGAAAAGGCTCACCAAGCCTGCATTTATTTGATCAAAAATACAGTAAATATTGTTAAATATTATTAAGATTTAAAATGGCTGTTTCCTATTTTAATATACTGTAAAATTGTAATGTATTTCTGTGATCAAAGCTGTATTTTCAGCATCATTACTCCAGTCTTCAGTGTCACATGATCTTCAGAAATCATTCTAATATGCTGATTTACTGCTCAAGAAACATTTCTGATTATTATCAAAAACCATTAAAAAAACATTTTATTACTTATAACATTACATTAACTTAAATTAAATATTTTATAAAATAAAATAAAACATAAACATTAACTGAAATAAAAATAAAATATTATATTTATAAGATAGAATAAAATAAAATTGATTTCAGCTAGTTGCCAAGGCAACATTTCAAATTTTTCTCATTTAGTTTAAAAGCACTAAAATAACTAAAACTAAAGCAAAAAATTTAAACTTAACAAAAAATTATAGACATATAAAAATGACAAAAACAAATTTGAATAAAACAATTAATAAAATAATTTTAATAAAATTTACATAATAAAACAAAAAATTATAGACATAAAAAAAGAATAAAAATGACAAAAACACATTTGAATAAAACAATTAATAAAATAATTTAAATAAAATTAACATCATAAAACTTCAAAATTAAACCGAAAACAGAAAATATAAATAAAAAAATCTAATTGAAATTAAAAAATTAAAACAAAAAAATTTACAAGAACTATAGTAGCCTATCAACTATACTAAAATAACACTGTTTTGAAAGCTGTTGTGCTGCTTCATATTTTTGTGGAAATATTTAGTGATACATTTTATTTTTCAGGATTCACAGATGAATCGAAAGTTCAATCATTCCTTTTAAAAAAATAATACAATTATTGTGATCCCAAACTTTTGAACAGTAATTTAAAATATACATATCAGTATTTTATAATCCATCTGCCATTGACAAACACACATAATGCATCTACTGATAGTGTCGAACATTATAATGAAGCAAAAGCTGTACATTTGTTGGATGAATGACTGAAGGTTGAGTTTATTACTGTCAGATTAAATCTGTAAAATGAAGCGGCGGTTTAGTTTGGCGATGTGTTTATAGATTAGTCTTTCACAGAAGCTACAGCAGATTTCTCCATGTTTGACTCTCTCAGTTCAGTCTGCTGTCGTTCTTCATCAGCGCACTGTTTCCTCTTGCTTGATCCGTCAGTGACCTTCAGCTTCGGCACTCGGAGCAGCGGCGCGTGTTTGAAATGTGAGATCCGATCGGACGCAAGGAGAGATGATTTAGATATGAACAGCTCCGTCAGCTGACATTTCTACAGAAACACTGACTCCAGATCAGTGTGAAAGACTCGCCCTTCAGAGATTCACTGTATGATTCACATCTAATAGGATGTGGCAGAAACGTTGGGTCTGAAAATATAAATGCAGTTGCAATATGTGTATGTTTGGGATTCCCAAATGTTTTTTGTCAGCCGAAACTCTTTGAGCTAAAATATTTTCTTGAAGTTAATATTTCAAGTATTTATCAACACATTCACATGTTCACGGTTCTCTGATCATGTGGCATGCAGGTAAACAAATAAAATATTTAATATTTTTTAGTAATTATTTTATTTTTATTTTTTAATTATTTTCATTTTAATTGATTTCAAATAAAATATTTTGTCTTTTTTAGTCAGTATTTTATTATTATTTTAAAATAATAAAAGTAATTATTTAAAAATAACGTATTTAATTTTATTAATGTTTTTCATGTTTTCATAATATTTCATATTTTTAGTTTATTTTTATTTGAAAATTATTGAATCTTTTAAATAAAATATTTTTTTATTGTTTTTTTTTATTGTTTTTTTATATATTGTTCACATTTTTCATAATATTTTATATATTAGTAAGTGTTTTATTTTAATTTTTTATTTTAAAAATATTTGTTTTAATTTATTTCAATGAAAATATTTCATTGTTTTATTTTTTTTTATTTAAAATAATTTAATTGAATGTTATTTCAGAAATATTTAATATTATTCACATTTTGCATATTGCTTTCATATTCCTCTTAATATTTCATAATTAATTCATCTTAATCAACACCCATTTGGGAAACCCTGGTATATGCAATAGAGTTTTTCTTGTGCTTATATAGATCATAAGTCAATATAATTGGATAAGAATGCACTAAACCCCTCGTGTACCGTCCAGGCGGTTCTTCATTGCATCAAACACACGATCTGACCGCGTCAGGGTTTGATGAGTGTGTGTTTGTGAACCGTATCTGCGTCGTGAGATGCTTTCAGCGGTGATGTGACATGTCAGGAGAGGAGCAGTAGGTCACAGATGTGTGTGTGTGTGTGTGTTCAGGAGGAGATGGCGGAGCTGAAGGCTCAGCTGTATCTGCTGGAGAAGGAGAAGAAAGCTCTGGAGCTGAAGCTGAGCACGCGGGAGGCTCAGGAACAGGCCTATCTGGTGCACATCGAGCATCTGAAGTCTGAGGTGGAGGAACATCAGGAACAGAGGCGGCGATCGCTCAACTCCACCGGCAGCAGCGCTGGAGCCAAAGACAAGAGCGGGAAGGTACAGTCCATGCAATACAACATACAGCAACATACTGCCAGGTGTCTGTTCACATATCCATATGCACATCTGTGGATATATCATTAAAAACCTAAATGGAAACGCCAAGATGCAAATACAGTTTCACACTTTTTTTTGTGGAAAATTTGAGGAAATATTGGTTAAAATCATTTGTGCACATCTCATTTGCTGGCGTTTAACATTTTTGCACAGACTACCATACAAAAATTATGAAATATTATGAACTATTAAATATTATTACAATTTAAAAGAACTGTTTTCTGTTTGATTATATTTTAAAATGTAATTTATTCCTGTGATGCAAAACAGTGTTATTTTACTATCATTGAGATACTGTTATAGTTTTTGTGCATATCTTGAATTAGATTTTATTTCATAATTAATTTTAGTCATAGTTTTAGTCATTTTATTTTGTTAGTTTTAGTCCTTTTAAATATGTCTGTATAGTTTTTATTTTTTATAGTTTTTCATTTTAGTTGTAGTTATTTTTGTAGTTTTTCACTGTAATTATTATTTTATTTCATTATTTTATTTTTTTTAAGTGTTTATTTATTTATTTATTTTAAATGTTTAATTTTGGTACTTCAACTTAAACTAAAAATTCAACCTAAATTGAAAATGAGAATTGTTGACTTGGCAACTAGCTGTAATGCAATAAGGTTTATTATTATTATTATTATTTTATTATTGTTATTATTATTTTATATACATGACCCCAAACTTTTGAACAGTACTGTATATCAACATTATTTTACCCTGGTCTCCAGATATCTGCACTGCCGTTAGCCATTGATGAATCTTTGTTAGTTGGCCACTAATTGTTAAATTATTAGAAAATTTGAAATTTGCATACAAATTTGTTGCTATTAAATAAATATTATACGATGAATAAATATATTTAAATAAATATATACAATGAATCGTGATATTTGGCTATGGGTTTAGTTGCTCTAATTATGATTGATGGATTGATAATCCTGAATCTAAAGAGTCTGTGGTTTTATAATCTATGAATGTGTCGTTGATGACGTTTATCAGCAGAGAGTCTCTTGTCTGTCTGTGAGATGTGAGTACCTGTCTGTCCGTCTGTCTGTCTGTCAGTCCATCCATCCATCTACATCTCTCTGTCTGATGTCTGCCCATCCGTCAATCTGTCTGTCTGTCCCTCTGTCTGTCTGTCTGATTGTCTGCTGTCTGTCTGTCAGTCCGTCCATCTGTCTGTCTGTCTGTCTGTCTGATTGTCTGCTGTCTGTCTGTCCATCTGCTGTCTGTCTGTCTGTCTGTCTGTCTGTTTGTCTGCTGTCTGTCTGTCAGTCTGTCCATCTGCTGTGTTTGTCTGCTGTCTGTCCATCTGCTGTCTGTCTGTCCCTCTGTCTGTCTGTCTGTCTGTCTGTCAGTCCGTCCGTCCATCTGCCCCTCTGTCTGTCTGATTGTCTGCTGTCTGTCTGTCCATCTGCTGTCTGTCTGTCCCTCTGTCTGTCTGTTTGTCTGTTTGTCTGCTGTCTGTCTGTTGTCTGTCTGTCTGTCAGTCCGTCCATCTGCTGTCTGTCTGTCTGATTGTCTGCTGTCAGTCTGTCCATCTGCTGTCTGTCTGACTGTCCCTCTGTCTGTCTGTCTGCCTGCCGTCTGTCTGTCAGTCTGTCCATCTGCTGTCTGTCTGATTGTCTGTCTGTTTGTCTGCTGTCTGTCCATCTGCTGTCTGTTTGTCTGCTGTCTGTCTGTCAGTCTGTCCATCTGCTGTCTGTCTGTTTGTCTGTCAGTCCGTCCATCTGCTGTCCATCTGCTGTCTGTCTGACTGTCCCTCTGTCTGTCTGTCAGTCTGCTGTCTGTCTGTCAGTCCGTCCATCTGCTGTCCATCTGCTGTCTGTCTGACTGTCCCTCTGTCTGTCTGTCAGTCTGCTGTCTGTCTGTCAGTCCGTCCATCTGCTGTCCATCTGCTGTCTGTCTGACTGTCCCTCTGTCTGTCTGTCAGTCTGCTGTCTGTCTGTCAGTCCGTCCATCTGCTGTCTGACTGTCCCTCTGTCTGGCCGTCCGTCCATCTGTCTGTATCTGTCTGTCTGTCTGTCTGTTCTTCCTTCCGTCCATTATCTGACTGTCTGATGTCTGTCCGTCTGCTGTCCGTCCATCTGTCTGTATCTGTTCGTCCATCTGCTGTCTGTCTGACTGTCCCTCTGTCTGTCTGTCTGTCTATCTGTCTGCTGTCTGTCAGTCTGTCAGTCCGTCCATCTGCTGTCTGACTGTCCCTCTGTCTGGTCGTCCGTCAATCTGTCTGTATCTGTCTGTCTGATGTATGTCTGTCTGTCTGTCCATCTGTCTGTATCTGTCTGTCTGTCTGTATCTGTCTGTCTGTCTGTCCGTCTGTCCATCTGCTATCTGACTGTCTGATGTCTGTCCATCTGCTGTCTGTCTGACTGTCCCTCTGTCTGTCTGTCGGCTGTCCGTCAGTCCGTCTGTTTGATCTGTCTGTCTGATGTCTGTCCGTCCGTCGGTCCATCCATCTGTATCTCTCTGTCTGATGTCTATCCGTCTGTCTGTCTGTCTGTCTGCTGTCCTTCTGTCTGTCTGTCCGTCCATCTGCTGTCTGACTTGTCCCTCTGTCTGTCTGTCTGTCTGTCTATCTGTCTGCTGTCTGTCTGTCAGTCCGTCCATTCATCTGTCTGTATCTGTCTGTCTGTCCGTCAGTCTGTCCCTCTGTCTGTCTGATGTCTGTCCGTCTGTCTGTCCATCCGTCCGTCCATCCATCTGTCTGTATCTGTCTGTCTGTCCATCCGTCTATCTGTCTGTCTGTCCGTCAGTCTGTCCCTCTGTCTGTCTGTGTATGTCTCCAGCAGCAGCTCGTGTGAATTATCGATGAGTATCTTCTCTCTCTCTCTGTTTCGATCGATTGCTCTGCTCTGTTCTTGTGTCTCTGCTGTGAAAGCGTCCCATCTGTGGGTGTGAGAGCGGGTTCGTCTGCTGTCGATCTCTCCTGTGCTGCGCAGGCGTCTGCGTTACACGCGATATTCTCTTACAGTCTCTGCAGATCCCAGAACGCCTCATCAAACCTGTGACCTTGGCATTGCTAGCGCAGCACTCTACTGTGCACATAATCCTCTTTATCTATAGGCACCAGATAAGATTCAGTTGTTTTTAATAAGAGTTTGTTATGATAGTTTCATTTACGTTTATGCATTTAAAAGACACTTTTATCCAAAGCTGCTTGCAATAGAGGAATGTAAGCAATCAGTTCATGCATTTCCTGGAATCGAACCCATGACCTTGGTGTTGCTAGCGCCATGATCTACTTTTTGAGCTTCAGGAATACAGTTACACTATCATTATTGGGTAAACATGTCTGCTTATCAAATAAATAAATGGACATGAAATATTGGTTCGTTACGTTAGAAGAATGAGAATGAAACTAGGACTTATTTCAGTGGTTCTCAGATGGCCTCAAGATCACTTAAAATGATTTAAAATACGTTAAAACAACTAAAAATCAAGACACTTTAAATTCACCCCCTCAACAACCTTTTTTTTGGTCTTTGAAGAACCAGGATTCTGACGGTCTCTGAAAACCTGAATATATTAGGAGGCCTTAATTTCTTTAATTTAAGGAAATATTTTGAATGAGCTTTTATTTTTATATTTTATTATTAATATAATTTCATAATTTTAATATTATTTATTATTTTACAACTTTATATTTTAATATTTATATTAATTTTAATTTTAAGTTCAAATAAATTTTAGTTTCAATTTTAGTAATTTAGTAATGTGTTTTTGTCATTTTGTCATGTTTCTATTTAGCTTTGATTTATTTTTATTTCAGTTTTAGTTTTAGTAATTTTTGTACTTCAACTTATTTTATTGCAGAGGCACCATTTTAATATTTATATTTTACTTGTTCAGCTTTATTTCAAAACAACAAAAATGATTTTTAAGAGTTTTAGTTTTAGTTAACAATAACAACACTGATAGTATATAGTGTAAATAGGCCTAGGTACTAATACTAGATAACAGCTTCATCTGGCACAGATCTCTGCTCTGTTCTGAGTGTCTGCAAACCATTCAGTGTTTTTTACAGCATGCTGTCATAAAAGACTCGTTGTAAATCTTTTTAATACCCATTGTAAATTAATGAAGAGCTCTGTTGAGTATCAATTCACAAACAACACTAACACATATGACCCCTATACAGTCTGTGTGTGTGTAGATGGCTTCACTGTCACACTAAACGTGCACATTCTCTCTGAGTCCCGTTTTAAAGCAGCATGCGGTGGGTATCTGCTGAATATTAACCCAATAGTGCTGAAGTAAAAGCGTTTAGCCTGGAGTGGCAGTCATTAAGCGCACAGTAGGGCATGTCTGCGGCTGTCTGAAAATAACTCACAACCCCCACTGAGATGATAGGAAACTGAGCCAGACATCGCCCCAAATCTAACCCTGCTCTCCCTCTAGCAAGGTGGGGTTTTCTTTACTAGTCAGATGGTGACTGCTGAAACTGTCTTCAAAACGGACACGCGTCGGCCCGTTAAAGAGAGAAAACTGAACTATTTTACGAATTGGTGATATCGAATGAATTCGTATGATTTGATTTAAAAAGAGAAACCATAATTGTTTTACAAATTGGTGATATTGAATAAATGCGTACAATTTAATTTAAATACAGAAAATGTAATTATTTACAAATTTGCGATATCGAATGAATTCGCAGTGTTTAATTTAAAGAGAGAAAATATCTGTATTTTTTAATGAATTGGCAATATTGAATGAATTTGTACGATTTTGTAGGGAAAAAAAGCATTACGTTTTCCAAAACGTAAAATAGTTACGAATTGCCGTGAGAGTTTGTTGACATACACTGAGAAACGTCGGTCTAGGATTTACTTTTAAACAATTTCATTTAGAAATTACTAATAACTTTCACAAATAATTACAACAGCAACAGCAAGTAACTCAATGAATTAAAAGTGAAATTTTGAAGTAGAAAGACTGAAATAATATTTTCTTGTAAAATGTACTCCAATAATTTTTGTTTTATTTACAAAATCATTTATTTATTTATTTATTTTTACATTTTGAATTCAAAATGGGTACTTTATATTTTTAAATAAACGTCCCTGGTCTTATTGTGCAATTCACTTTCATTATCCCCGGCAAAATCTGATAGCTGACTTTTCATTTTCATAACCAGGGCAAACTCGATTTTTTTCTCTTTCTGGGGTGTTATGGGTTTTGTTTGCTATTTTGTAGAGTGTTTTGCTTAACTCAGAAATACTTACACTTCATTACAAGTTGAATGCGCTGCTTCATGCTGTTTTTAAGGAAGCAGTGATAAATTGAATTTCATGTTGTTGGCTGCTGTGAACACGCTGAGTTTAGCATTGTTTTCACATCCTTCAGTGCTGATGTAAAACAAAGCAGAGTAAGTGGGTTTGATTTGCTGCTTTGAGCCAGCATGTGAATGAGTTAAACTTCAAGATATTGCCCTGTTTTTTCCAGTGTGTAACCACAAGAAACCTACTGTAAGAGACATTAGCGCTAGACCACCACAGCCTTTCAATTCTCAGTGGTCTTTGTGTTTCAGGAGAGCCTGTAATGTACATACCAGTCAGTAGCACCAAGTCTCTTTTTTTTAAGTTGGAGGAAGTTCACCACATGCTCTTTACCTCGGATGAGTGAGGCTGTAGTCGCATGGGGAATTACAACAGGGGGACAAGCACACACACACACCTGCCCCGGAGGCTCATCTCTGTGTTTTAGTCTTTTAAGTCCCTTTTAAATCCCTGTTGGAAAGATTCATTTAATGAGACTGGCAGAAATTGAGTGTTTTCTTCAGCATTCATTCCCTAATGAACACGAGACGTTTCCCATCTGTGCTAATGCACTTTTCCGAATCCCCTCACACGAACAGCCTGACCCATCTGAAACCCTCACACTTGTCCTTTGATCCACCTCTTACACCCGGCCAGCCGCTCCACGCTGAAGTTCCTCATCCGCCTGATAAGAGTGGTCATGACCCGAGAGGACTGTGGGCCGGGCAATCCCGAACTTGTGTGTGTGTTCAGATTAAGGAATGTGCTTGATTTAAATCAGCATAATCTTTCACCCTGTGAAGATTTGCATGTTTAAATATTGCCAGAGAATGCACACACTGGGATCCGAATAGTTGCACTTAGTTCTGGATGAAATATCTTTTAACTAGTCAATAGAAAGCTCCCCTTTTCGTTCACAGTCAATATCCCGCTCTTCTAATCACTAAGAATGGGACAACTGAAATTTCCTTGGCTGGCCTGTTGGACTGATGTTGTGATTGGCAGCTGAAGGTCTGGGGAAATATTAATATGTAAGGTATTGTGCTGCACTGTTTGCTGAGTAAATATGATATTTTGACCAATCAGTGACCACTTCTGGCCAGGTGTGTGATGAATGGGATAGTGAAATCATAGAGGAAGTCATGGGAACATGCTCTTGAGCAAATGAATTAGATCACTCTTCTGCTCCCATGCTGCAGTTTAATAACACAAAGAATGTGTTTCTTGCTTAAAAAAAAAGAAAGAAACAGACATTGGAATTTTTGTAGGCAATTTTTTATTTTTTCTTGCTTTTTTTTTTAAATAAATGTATTAAGTTTTTTTATTAAAATTTTTTAATTTATTAAATTTCTTTATTTAGTTTTTCATAAATATTTACCATCCAACTTGCTATAAATATTTTGTCGCAAAAAATCAAATAAAAAACACTTTTAAATATATAAATAAAAAAATTCACATGAGTTAATTGGATCGGACTTGAATTAAAGGTTTAAAGGAAAAAATATATATATTTTGTCATCATTTACTAACCCTCAAGTTGTTCCAAACCTCTATAAGTTTATTTCTTCTGTCGAGCAGATGAATATATATATATATTGAAGAGTGTTGGTAACCAAACAGTTGATGGTCCCCATTGACTTGCATAGTACAAAAAAAAAAATCAGTGGGGACCAGAAACTGTTTGGTTACCAACATTTTTGCCTGGTACAGTACGTGTTGAACGTGTGGACACATCCATCTTCCACATCCACCTTTTGTGTCTTTTTTTAAATTTCTTCTTGAGGTTTTTCCTTTCTGATTGTGTCACAGTTTAAATGGTCTCCAGTGACCTCAGGCTGTGTATGAACTCGGGCTCAGCGGTGGAGGATGGAGGACACGTCTGGCCTGTGCTCTTCATCCGCACCGTGCCTCTTCCTTCCTGCCCGTCTCTATCGGAGGAGTGGAGAGGTGTGGATTGAGTAGAAAAAATACAAAAAAGGTGTAGGCCACAGTCCCACAAATAGCTCAGTGGGCGCTTTACTAAAACATAATTTTAAAATATAATTAAAGGTAGTTAATGCCAACATTTCCTGTCTTTGAGTTTTTTTTTCTTAATCACACTTTAGTGAGTCTAAAACTAGGTCTACTACATCAGTTATATTTTGGAATTTACATCCAGTCTGGAATTGTAAGCCATGTGATGAGGAAAAAAAGTAGCATTAATGCTGCAATATTGAAGCTGTGGCCTAAGCATGTTTTTTGACACCTTACGCCTTGGTGCATATTTGGGCAATTCAAATTTGAATTCAGCTTGCAACATTTTCTGATGT
>NW_015657299.1:283335-297289 GCF_001515625.1 Sinocyclocheilus rhinocerous
ATATGTTTTTTGTTGAGTATCATATTTGATGCATCAGGCTTTTATGGCTCATATAGTCTGCTATAGTGAGAATATGGAGGAAAAACAGCTCAGTTTTATTCAGACTCAAACGGAGCAAAAATATGAATCTGGTGCAGATGCTGATATTTATATGATGAAATTCTGATGCCTGTAATGTAAATCAACGAGATCTTTATAACGGTACAGCAGATGCTGACATAAATATCAGTCGTCACTCTATATCTCCAGTAATATGTCTCAGTAAAATTAGATTGAAATGATCCAAACATATAATGCAATGCAATCCAGTGCTGATTGAGAGATGAAGAAATAAAGGCTCCTCAGAAGATGTGAGATGTTCTGGAGGCTTGTGAAGATCATTCCTCCGCTGAGGAACAGTGAAAGTAAAGCTTCTGGAAACAAACGCTCCTTAAGAGATCCTGAGAATCAGATTTGCGTGTGTGTGTGTGTGTGTTCCAGAGAAAAGAAGCTGAAGGGTCGTGTTCAGGAGTTGGTCGCGGCATTAGAAAGACTCACTAAGAGCAGTGAAGTCCGACATCAGCAGTCGGCGGAGTTCGTTAACGACCTTAAACGAGCCAACAGGTACCACACACACTCACTCACACACACGCACGCACACTCATATACACACACACACTCACACACACGCACACACACGCTCTCACACACACACACTCACACAGCTCATACATACACGCAGGCACACACACATTCACACACTCACACACGCACGCACACACTCACACACTCACACTCACTCACACACACACACACAGCTCAAATGTGTGCCTTGATTTGAAGATGTACCATCATGACAGGATCCAGTGGAGCTGTGCATGTTTGTGCATCATCTTCCGTGTTCAGCTGCGCGTCGCCTCCTGCTGGTCACATCGCAGCATCACTGTGTGTTTAATACAGCAGCTGCTCAAACTCTCTCTGAACGCCATTAATGCTGCACTCTTACTGCACACGGGAAATCACTGCTGAATATATGTTTGCGTTTACTATAGCTATTTTAGTGTTATTTATATATTGTTATAGCATCTATTAATGTTTTGAATAAGCTTTTATTTTTATATTTTCCGTTTTAATTTGAATTAAAAAAAATTTTATTTCTTTTGCTTTTTTTGTTTTTCATGCGCTTTTGTAATTTTTATTCACTTTTTTATATTTTTATTGAGCTTGAATTCTTTTTAGCATTTCAACTTATTTTAGTTAGTTGCAAGACAATTTCAGATTTTCTTTTTTTGTTTTTTTTCTAATATTTCTATTTAGCTTTAATACATTTTTATTTCAGTTTTAGTAATTTTAGTATTTCAACTTATTTCAGTTAGTTGGCAAGGCAACATTTCTCATTTTTAAAATTGGGTAATTCATCTAATTATTTTTTATTTTATTTTAGCTTTATTTAAATTACCAAAAATGATTTGTAATACTTTTAGCTTATAATTTATATTTTTCATGCGCTTTTGTAATTTTTATTCACTTTTTTATATTTTTATTGAGCTTGAATTCTTTTTAGCATTTCAACTTATTTTAGTTAGTTGCAAGACAATTTCAGATTTTTGTTAAAAGTTTTGTATATTTTATTTTATGTGCTTTTGTCATTTTTTTAAAAATTATTTTTCCTTTATATATTTGTTTAATTTATATTTTTTATTTTATTTTAGCTTTATTTTTATTTCAGTTTTCGTTTTAGCAATTTTAGTACATCGGCTTATTTAAGTTTTTAGTTTAATATTTTTTATATTTCTATTTAGCTTTAATTTATTTTATCTCGGTTTTAGTAATTTAGTAACTTTACCTTTATAAAATTTGTTTATATTTCTTTTTAGCTATAATCTATGTATATTTGAGTTTTAGTTTTAGTAATTTTAATACTTAAACTTATTTCGGTGAGTTGCCAAGGCAATGTTTTTGATGTTCGTATTTCTCGTTTTTCTCTGTGAAAGTTTTTATTTCACTGAACTAAAACTATAGAGTAGATGAATAGTAGTAAAGGAGTGGAGCCTCAGGATGATTCAGTTCAGTTGTGGATTTAGTGGAGCGTCTCAGTCAAGCAGGCTGTTAAAGCTGTGTTGTGTTGTGTTTGTGTGCGGCGCAGTAATCTGGTGGCGGCGTACGAGAAAGCCAAGAAGAAGCACCAGAACAAGCTGAAGAAGCTGGAGTCTCAGATGATGGCGATGGTGGAGCGGCACGAGACGCAGGTGCGGATGCTGAAACAGCGCATCGCTCTTCTGGAGGAGGAGACGTCTCGACCGCACACCAGCGAGACCTCGCTCTGAGCCCAGACTCACACTCTCTTACAGTATTTCACTGCAGCATCCTCCTCACTAAACCCTCTGGACGGCAAAAACGCTCGTCCTGTCATCGCTCACAAACCGCAGGACTGTGTTCTTCTGAGGGAACACAAAAGAAGACGTTTCTCAGGATGTTCACGCTGCTCTTTCAAGCTGCAAAAACCATCATAAAAACACGAAACGACGTTTAATTCGTTTTTCCAATTCTTAATTAAGAGGTTCACCGTTTTTATGCGTTTACTAGTTAAACCCGGTAATCGTGATGACATGAACACACCATAAATCCTCACAATTATTCATAATCTCAGAATGAAATGACATGAGAAAGTACAGCAGCACAGACTCACTGGCAGCTGGTTTTGTTCACTAATTATATTTCATAATCGTACAGTGAAGAGAAATAGAGTTTTGAGCAATAAATGAGAACGAGGTTTAAACTCATCCTCAGTTGAACCGCCTCACAGGACTAGTTAAGCCTCAGATGAAAATTCTGTCATCATTTACTCGCTGTCTTAATAGTCTGTAAGTTATTAATATGAGTTATTAATTTGTTAAAACACCACTTAGACTAAATGTAATTGGCTGATGAGATGTTGAACAATCGTTATAAGATCTGTATATTATTTTATTGGTAACACTTTACAATAAAGTCTAACATTCATTAACTATAAAGAACGAAAAATGAACATTAATCTTTGCTAATGTTAGTTAATAAAAATACAGTGGTTCATTTTTCATATTAGTGCATTAATGATGCAACTGATGCAACTTTTGATTTTTATAATATTAATAAATATTTAAATTAATTTTAGCTGAGATTAATGGATGCATTAGAAGTATTTTTAATGTTAGTTTAACTACTGTACAAATGAAACCTGAATGTAGTGTTACCAATTTATCATCAAAATCTAATTATTTTTGTAAAATTTCAGTGTCATAATATACACATTTGCTGATCCTGAGCAGTTTTTTTTTTAATTATTATTATATTGAGGATTTTTTGCACTAATCGTTGCATTAATTACATTAATCAATGAAAACATTTAATTTATTCACGAGAGAATTGACAATAATTTTTTTCCTTAGAATAACATGATCTGATGTATGCTGCAAACAACAATAATAATAAACTTTATTTTATAGCGCCTTTAAAAGTTGCATCTCAAAGCGCTTAAAAAAAAAATACATTGAAATACAAAAAAAAATTAAAACAATTTAAGAATAATATAAAAACAAACACTTCATAACTATGAAAAAGTGAGTTCTAAGAGATTTAAAAACTAAATATTCAGCAAACAAGTTTAGATAAATTCTTTAAAAAAAACAAATACATAAGAATTTTCCAAGTAGAAAAAAAATATTTTTCAAATATTTTCTTATAAGCTAAATTTTTATTTAATTTTTGATGCTGGAAATATGATGACAGAATCTTCATTTTGTGTGAAATCTTGCTTCATGTGTTTGTTCTCGTGTAGTTTTTACCGGAGGAATGTATCACAGTATCGCCAGATCTCACATTTCAGTTTCTGCAAAAAAGCAGGCGGTCTCTTACGAGAGGTTTGATCTTCATCACGTTCAGCTTCCTCCTGGATGACAGTCTGGTGGACATCACCACATTGCCTTCTTACGGACCAGTATTTATTTTTTCCCTCTCCTGCGAGACCTCAAACTCACTGCAGTTTTATACAGATGATCCTGCGACTGTTCACACGCTCGAGCTCCAAAGCCCTTCATCCCAAACGGATCTAGTGAAGATGGTGATTATGCGTAAACGGCTTTCATTCATATTTATCCGTTATGAGACTGAATTTTAAGTGCTTGACATTTGATTCTGATTCATGGTGAAATATTCAATGCAATAGAAGTGCTTTCCTCTCATTTCGGCCCACAGAAAGAGGCGCTGTTAAAGGAATAATTCTCCTAAAAAATTAAAAATAGCTGAAAATTGACTCACTCTCAGATCATCCCAGGTGTAGATGAGTTTGTTTCTTCATCAGATTTGGAGAAATGTAGCATTGCATCACTTGCTCACCAATGGATGTGAATGGGTGCCGTCAGAATGAGAGTCCAAACAGCTGATAAACACATCACAATAATCCACAGCACTCCAGTCCATCAGTTAACATCTGGAGAAGACAAAAGCTGTGTGTTTAGAAGAAAAAAAAATGTTTGTTTAGAGCTGTTTTGGCTTGTGAACGCTGCTTGATTTCTCTCCTGATTCAGGAGGAAGCGTTATTATGGACTCTATGGTATTTGAGTTAAAAACATCTTAATGCTGGATTTGTTTCAGCTTTTGTCTTCTCCAGATGTTAACTGATGGACTGGAGTGCTGTGGATTACTTGTGGATTATTGTGATGTTTTTATCAGACTCTCATTCTGACGGCACCCATTCACATCCATTGGTGAGACACTGATGCAATGCTGCATTTCTCCAAATCTGATGAAGAAACGAACTCATCCTAATCTCGGATGATCTGAGGGTGAGCACATTTACAGCACATTTTCATTATGTGAACTACTTTTTAATGTGAACGAGCGTTTAATTCAATAATCCACTATTCATAATGCCGTTTTACTGATCTGAATCTGTGACTTAATGCTGGACGATCAAATGTCATTTTCGATTTACATTTTTATGGTCTTTCTTTGTGCATCAGTTAATAAAGGAATAAACAGAAGGATTGATTATGAGATGGTTTATAGACATCAAGACCTTCCTTTCATGAAAAGTATATGCATATCCATTTTAAACGATAGGCTGGAGAAACTATAAAGGGTTTGTGAATTGTACTTGATTTGCACGGATCTGTTTATGAATCAAATTTTTTGCAATCATTTTGTTTTATTTTAATACAGAATGTATTTGTTTATACATTTTTAAATATTTTCTTAAGAACATTTTAAGACCTCAATTTCTAAAGATCTCTCTCTCTCTTTTAAATCAGTTCTCCAATATTTTAAAATTATTTTAAGTTCTCAAATATTTTCTTAACATTCTTAAATGTTTTTCTAAGAACATTAAGTTCTCAGATCTCAGATATTTTAACATTTTTTTCTCGTAAATAATCTTAAGTACATCTTTTAAGTTTTCAAATATTTTAACATTCTTAAATATTTTCTCAAGAACATTTTAAGTTCTCAATTTCTAAAGATCTCTTTTTTTTTTTAAATCAGTTCTCCAATATTTTCTTTAAATTATTTTAAGTTCTCAAATATTTTCTTAAGAACATTTAAGTTCTTAAATATTTATCTAAACACAAAATGTAAAAATAACCACTAAAGAACAAAATATTGAATATTATTGGGAACACAATATATTCCTTAAGTCATAGAATAAAATCAAAGTTAAGAATTTTATTTTATTTTTATGTTTACTGAACCTTGCTTCAGGAACATTAAAATAAATCAGTTTTGATTTCATATTACCTTTAAATTCAATGCATTTCTGAAATGAACACAAACAAACGCTGCAATGGTGTTTCCATCTCCCTTCGATTTATTCTGCAAGTATAACAATTATTTATAGTGTGGAAAACTCAATTATTGCCAAGACTGAACAAAACATTTCCTGTATATTTACAGTGAGAGTTTGGGTTAAACAGAGAATTTATATATGAAATACTGTAGAAATTTGCAAGAAAAAAGGTTTTCCTGACGTGATTTACCTGATGAGGAGCTACATTATTCTGAAGACATGCTGAAGGTGGCATGCCCTGAGAGAAAGCCGAGGCCTTGTGTCCTATTCCTCTAACACTAACGCATGCAACAGAAACGTCCGTCTGAGAGATCAAGAAGTCAACATGCCAAAACGTCACGTGATACGCAATGGAAGAAGAAAACAAGGCATCGCGTCAAAACAAAGAAACTTGATGTTTCAGTTCACACACTCGCACAACATCCGCTCGTTTGCAATCATCAAAATAAAAAAAAAGTCAAAATGATAAAAGCGGACTGAATGTCAAACCTCATGGCACATTCACGAGACGAAAATACAAAAAAGCATCAGGTGCATAAAAACACTCGTTTGTTCACAGTGGTTTGAACGAGAGATCGGGAGCACAAATCATCTTAAACGTGTCAATTTAAAAATCCAGACGCCTGTGTTCCGCCTTGCGTTTAAATGCGCTATTGCCGTGGCTACGGTGGGCGGAGCTTGTGTCAATGCAACAGAAACGTCCGTCTGAGAGATCAAGAAGTCAACATGCCAAAACGTCACGTGATACGCAATGGAAGAAGAAAACAAGGCATCGCGTCAAAAACACAGAAACTTGATGTTTCAGTTCACACACTCGCACAACATCCGTTCGTTTGCGATCATGAAAACAAAAAAAGTAAAAAATCTAAATGATAAAAGCAGACTGAATGTCAAACCTCATGGCACATTCACGAGACGAAAATACAAAAAAGCATCAGGTGCATAAAAACAGACTCGTTTGTTCACAGTGGTTTGAACGAGAGATCGGGAGCACAAATCATCTTAAACGTGTCAATTTAAAAATCCAGACGCCTGTGTTCCGCCTTGCGTTTAAATGCGCTGTTGCCGTGGTTACGGTGGGCGGAGCTTGTGTCAAACTGATACGTCGTCCTGAAGTGGGAATAAAAAGCGGTTTGTCTCTGAAATCAAGTACAAGTCCAGCCGGGCCCCGCGGGAATCATTTCTTGGCCTGTTTGGGGGCCGTGTTCCTGGGCGGAGTCACTGGACGACTGGAGTTTGGTTTCTTCTTCTCTGCTGGCTTCAAAATCTGCAGGAGCAGAAATCAACACGTCAGATTAAACACCTGAATCGATCTAAATAACACTGATTTTACAGGTCATTTCCTTGTGTTTCTCATGAGTTTGAATCATCTTTTTGTCATATATATATATATATATACATACACACACACACACACTCACTAAAAATGACTATTTAAATACAAAATAATTATTAAATAATAAAATAATTATAAATAATTTAACAATTATTTATAACAATAATTAAACAAATCCCTAGAAACATAATATTCCATGATGTCTCAAATAATTTCATAAAAACTTGATGGAGCATAACATAAAAAAAAATAAAAAAAAGTAAAATTGGATGGAGTATATGGCAACTAGCTGCACACTCCAGGTTAAACTCCAAAGCTGATTTAGATCTCGAGCAGGACTGGAGGAGAATCATGACTATAACGCACCTGAAAGGAGCACATGAGGGTCTCGTCGACGCTCATCATGGCTCCGGCGTTGTCGAACTCTCCGCAGTAGTTCGGTGCTGAGAACAGAGTCACCAGCTGCCGCTTGGCGAAGAACTCGTATCCGTCCTCCACCACCTACAACACACACAGGAAGAGGAAGTTCAGGAGCTGCATCTAACCAGTCAAACAGCTCACTACTTCACCGAATCAGAGCTGGAGAGTTATATACGAGCTGTAGCGTTTATAGCTGTTTTCGCTCATTAAAAGCCAGTGATTTTCTTCTCTGCACTTTATAAAAGGCTGTGCATGCCTCCAAATGCTTTTATGATGCAACATATGAGATTTATACATCATCTGAAAGCTAAATATATAAGCTTTCATTGATGTATGGTTTGTTAGGATAGCACAATATTTGGCAGAGATACAACTATTTGAAAATCTGGAATCTGAGGGTGCAAAAAAATCTAAATATTGAGAAAATCATCTTTAAAGTTGTCCAAATTAAGTTCTTAGCAATGAATGTTACTAATCAAAAGTTTTTATATATTTACGGTAGGACATTTACTAAATATCTTCATGGAACATGATCTTCACTTAATATCCTAATGATTTTTGGCATAAAAGAAAAAATCTATAATTTTGACCCATACAATGTATTGTTGGCTATTGCTACAAATATACCCCAGCGACTTAACACTGCTTTTGTGCTCCAGGGCCACGAATATGCTTTGAAGCTATATTTATTTATCAGGGTTATTATATTTAACTTAAACTAGAATTAAAACTAAATCCATTTTGACTCATGAAATAAAATAAAAATTATCAAATGGAATCAAATTAAAATATAAAAAAAAAAGAAAAAACTTTTAATTCAGCTAGTTACAAAGGCGTCATTGTACAAAATGTACTAAAATAACGAAAACTAAAAAAGAAATAAAATTAATAAAAACTATACAGACACATGAAAGAAAAACTACTACAAATGGCAAAAAAAAAAAATTACTAGTTTACTAAAACTAGAACATTTAGAAATTACTAAAACATTTTAGTTACAAAATTAAAATGAAAATATACAAATAAAAACTACATCAAAAGGTTAAAAACTATAACATCATCTCAGTTGTACAAAAATAAGATTGAAAGTCGATAATTCTTTACATAGAACTGTTGAGGTTTATTAATTTGTAATAATTTTTAAAGGTTATAATTATATAAATAACTGAATAAAAATGCACAAAAATACATTTGAAATTTGAATGAATTTAAGTCTGTTAATTTGTCTTACTAAGAAGAAACCTCTTCATACGTTTTTTTTTTCTAGCTATTAATGCAAAATAAATTTATTTTATTCTACACATTTAATCTCTTTTTTGTGGTTTGTAAATTTGTGGTAATGCAGGTCAAAATGTTGGCAGGGCCAATAAAAACTTATGCTATCAGAAAGAAAACCCCACTGTTATGATCATTAGTAATGGAAATGGAAAAAACAGTGTTATTGCTTAAACTGTTAGAACCAGTTTAGCCCTTCATAATTTCTCCTGATGAGACAAACACGCCATCTACTGGATGAACCCATAACTGAATCTGAACTGGTTTCAGCCTGACGTCAAACGGCCTTTGAGCAGATGAAGAGAAAACACTTCAACATCATAACAGATTCATCAAGTCCAAAGTCTGAGATGAAGACGTCACTGAGACGGGCCGATGTGTGTCAGGACTGCTTTATATTATTTACACACACGAGTACAACAAAAGTGAAAATAGAGCAAATATTCTATTCTATATCCTGGTTTTCTTTTGTTTTGAACTCAAGTGTTTCATAATGTGAATCTGTTTTTACTCTGAAGTCAGACTGATTCATTCATTTTAATTTGAGCCCATCATCAAGTTTTTAATAAAAACAGAAAATTATCAAAAGATGAAGCACCTTTCATTTGTCAAGTATTTTCAAATAGTTCGCAGTGCGTTACTGTATTATACATGACCACACGGTTATTTACTGTAAAATGCATTGACTAATTGCGAGCAAATTAACTGTACTGATATAAAATTACTACTGCGATACAACTATAAAATATGATTTTTTTTTTGTGTAATTATAAGATAAACTAAATAATAAATATATTGTCATAAATACCATTGTACAGTAAAATAAATCAAGTATTTAATAAAAAATACTAATATTAAAGACTAAAATTAAAAATACTAATATTTAAGCCTCAATGTCTACATTTTCAAGTTTTTTGTATTTTTATTTTGGCGGTTTGTCAGCATACAAACATATGTAAATAAAAACTAAAATAACGATCAAATGAGATGAAGCACCATTTGTAAAGTATTTAATTCACTGCATTATAGAAATACAGTTATGACGAAATGACCATTTACTGTGCAATGCAATTTTGAGCAAAATAACTATATCATGATTTAAAATTACTACTGTGATACAACTTTAGAATAATGACTTTTATTATGATCATTATTAAATAAAAATATATCAAACTAATAATACTATTGTACTGTAACAGACAATCAAGCCAATTACAATACTAATATTTATGTCTTAATTTCTTTATTTTGGCTGTTTGTTGGCATACAAATATATTGAGCAAAATAATAAATATATTGCAATAATACTACTGTACTGTAAAATAAATAATAGAGTATTTAACGAAAATACTAAAAATTATTGGGTTTAACAGTAAGACTAAAATTACAATACCAATATTTAAGTCTCAATTTCTTCACTTTCAAACATTAAAACTTTTTTTTCATTTTGGCGATTTGTTGGCATACAAACATATTTAAAATATTTAATTCACTGCATTATACATATATAATCATGACAACGTGGATATTTACTGTGCAATGCATTTGTATTAAAAATAAGAGTTTTTTTGTGTGTGTGATTATTATTAAATGAAAATGTCAAACAAAATAATATATTGCAATAAACACTATTGTACTGTAAAACGGAGTACTTAATAAAAATACTACAATTAAGTCTGTAAAATTACAATTCTAATATTTAAGTCTTAATTTCTTCCTTTTTAAACATTAAATTATTGGGGGGTTTTTACTTTTGTGGTTTGTTGGCATTCAAATATATCAAACAAAATAATAAATATATTGCAAATAATATAATAAATATATTGCATTAATACTTTTGTACAGTAAATACACTAAAATACTAAAAATAATAGTATTTTATAGTAAGACTAAAATTACAATACTAATATTTCAATCTTAATTTCTTCACTTTCAAACAATAAACTTTTTTTTTTAATTACAAATCTTGGCAGTTTTCGCCTAATTTTGAGCAAAGCTGCATCATGATGTAAATTCCCACGGCTCTGTGAAAAACAGATGAAACTGCGATCAGTATGATGACAGTTTCTGTAAGTGTGTTCTGGTGAGTCACTAGATTACAGGATGAGTGGATAGAGAGATTAGCGTGTAGGGAACAGCACACATTAGGAGCGTCCTACACTCGACTCAAAGCCCTGCGTCATCAGACCAGTGTCGAAGGCTCGTCTCATTTCTGCAGACTCATGCGCGGCCGGTTCAGCGTGTCCCGCTGTGACTCATCCCGCACTTTTAACCAGGAACAGTTTCACATTTCCAATAACTGGACGTTCATGTAAGATGAAACTGAGCGACTCGCCCAGAGGAGAGAGACGGCTACAACAAGAGACCGCTGACACACAGAGTACTAGAGATGGTCTACTAACTGACTACTGGTTAGCCAATTAGTGAAGTCGACTAGTGTTTTCAGCATTATTGTTTAGCGAGGGAAACATTTAGAGAGTCTTCTCTGAGGGGTTTTAGTGTGCTGACAGCATGCTAACAGTCCCACAGTAACTATTACTGTCAGCATGGTTAAAACCCTCTCTAACAAGGTCTAAATCCATCTAAAGCACTGCTGCTGCAGACATCAAATCCAGCACATGCAATAAATCATATAATTCCTAAGACCAAACACTGAAAACTAGAGCTGTACGATATTGGAAAAAACTAAGATTGCAATATTTAGTTTTTATGCAACATACTGTATATTTCCATGTTAAAGATAGAGGAATTTTCACCAAATGACCTGAATAGCCATATTTGGAAAGAATGAATCATTCTTGAATGATTGGGATGCTTTCGATGGGATGTTGATCTGCATAGAAAATAAAAATAATTGTAAAAATAAAAAAAATAAGACTTTTTTACTTTGAAGATTTGTTTTTTGAGCACAGACCATCCTTTAGGGGTTGAACGATTTGGGAAAAACATGCATGTTCACACTTGGTTATATAAAACACTAATTTACATTTACATTTAGTCATTTAGCAGATGCTTTTATCCAAAGCGACTTACAAATGAGGACAACAGAAGCAATCTAACAAAAGAGAAACAATATATAAGTGCAAATGACAAGTCTCGGTTAGCCTAACGCAGTACATGTAGCAAGGTATTTATATTATATATATGTATATATATATATATATACACACACACACAAAGAAAAACAATTAGATAGAATAGAAAAAATAGAAAGCTAGTGTTTGTTTGTTTTTTGTTGCTTTCAAACATTAAAACTTTTTTTTCATTTTGGCGATTTGTTGGCATACAAACATATTTAAAATATTTAATTCACTGCATTATACATATATAATCATGACAACGTGGATATTTACTGTGCAATGCATTTGTATTAAAAATAAGAGTTTTTTTGTGTGTGTGATTATTATTAAATGAAAATGTCAAACAAAATAATATATTGCAATAAACACTATTGTACTGTAAAATGGAGTACTTAATAAAAATACTACAATTAAGTCTGTAAAATTACAATTCTAATATTTAAGTCTTAATTTCTTCCTTTTTAAACATTAAATTATTGGGGGGTTTTTACTTTTGTGGTTTGTTGGCATTCAAATATATCAAACAAAATAATAAATATATTGCAAATAATATAATAAATATATTGCATTAATACTTTTGTACAGTAAATACACTAAAATACTAAAAATAATAGTATTTTATAGTAAGACTAAAATTACAATACTAATATTTCAATCTTAATTTCTTCACTTTCAAACAATAAACTTTTTTTTTTAATTACAAATCTTGGCAGTTTTCGCCTAATTTTGAGCAAAGCTGCATCATGATGTAAATTCCCACGGCTCTGTGAAAAACAGATGAAACTGCGATCAGTATGATGACAGTTTCTGTAAGTGTGTTCTGGTGAGTCACTAGATTACAGGATGAGTGGATAGAGAGATTAGCGTGTAGGGAACAGCACACATTAGGAGCGTCCTACACTCGACTCAAAGCCCTGCGTCATCAGACCAGTGTCGAAGGCTCGTCTCATTTCTGCAGACTCATGCGCGGCCGGTTCAGCGTGTCCCGCTGTGACTCATCCCGCACTTTTAACCAGGAACAGTTTCACATTTCCAATAACTGGACGTTCATGTAAGATGAAACTGAGCGACTCGCCCAGAGGAGAGAGACGGCTACAACAAGAGACCGCTGACACACAGAGTACTAGAGATGGTCTACTAACTGACTACTGGTTAGCCAATTAGTGAAGTCGACTAGTGTTTTCAGCATTATTGTTTAGCGAGGGAAACATTTAGAGAGTCTTCTCTGAGGGGTTTTAGTGTGCTGACAGCATGCTAACAGTCCCACAGTAACTATTACTGTCAGCATGGTTAAAACCCTCTCTAACAAGGTCTAAATCCATCTAAAGCACTGCTGCTGCAGACATCAAATCCAGCACATGCAATAAATCATATAATTCCTAAGACCAAACACTGAAAACTAGAGCTGTACGATATTGGAAAAAACTAAGATTGCAATATTTAGTTTTTATGCAACATACTGTATATTTCCATGTTAAAGATAGAGGAATTTTCACCAAATGACCTGAATAGCCATATTTGGAAAGAATGAATCATTCCTGAATGATTGGGATGCTTTCGATGGGATGTTGATCTGCATAGAAAATAAAAATAATTGTAAAAATAAAAAAAATAAGACTTTTTTACTTTGAAGATTTGTTTTTTGAGCACAGACCATCCTTTAGGGGTTGAACGATTTGGGAAAAACATGCATGTTCACACTTGGTTATATAAAACACTAATTTACATTTACATTTAGTCATTTAGCAGATGCTTTTATCCAAAGCGACTTACAAATGAGGACAACAGAAGCAATCTAACAAAAGAGAAACAATATATAAGTGCAAATGACAAGTCTCGGTTAGCCTAACTCTTAGTTAGAGTTAGTTAAATTATTTAAATTTAATACATTTAATAAAAAATATTGTTCACGTTAGTTCCAGGGTTATTATATTTAACTAAAACTAAAACCATAAAAAAAGTTAACTGAAATAAAATAAACCAAAAAACTTAAACTTATTTCAGCTAGTTGCCAAGGCAACATTTCTCATTTTCATTTAGTTTAAC
>NW_015657299.1:297439-300882 GCF_001515625.1 Sinocyclocheilus rhinocerous
TGAACAATGCAAATGACAAGTCTCGGTTAGCCTAACGCAGTACATGTAGCAAGGTATTTATATTATATATATGTATATATATATATATATACACACACACACAAAGAAAAACAATTAGATAGAATAGAAAAAATAGAAAGCTAGTGTTAGTTTTTTTTTTTAATAAAAAAGAAGATAAATAGATAAAGTAGAATTAAAATAGAATAGAAAGTGCTAGAGTTAGAGTTAGAACTCTTAGTTAGAGTTAGTTAAATTATTTAAATTTAATACATTTAATAAAAAATATTGTTCACGTTAGTTCCAGGGTTATTATATTTAACTAAAACTAAAACCATAAAAAAAGTTAACTGAAATAAAATAAACCAAAAAACTTAAACTTATTTCAGCTAGTTGCCAAGGCAACATTTCTCATTTTCATTTAGTTTAACTTGATGTACTAAAATAACTAAAACTGAAATAAAAATTAATAAAAATGACAAAAACAAACAACAAAAGTACTTAAACTTTAACAAAAATTAAAATGAAAACAGAAAAATAAAATCTAATTAAAACAAATAAACTATAATAGCATCAATGATTCTAAAATAACAGATTCACAGTGCAAACTAATATCAACTTTTGATTTTAAAAATGCTATTAAATGCTGAAATTAACATTAACAAATTAATAAATGTTGTAGAAGTATCGTTCATTGTTAGTTTGGTAACTAATGTAGTTAACGAATGCTGAACAAAAGAAAGCTTATAGTAAAGTGTTAGCAAAACAATTCTTGCCACTTTTGTATTCCCACTGTTTTTAAATCATTAATACAGATATAAAATATGATTTGTTATTATTAATAATATTATTATTATTAAATTAAAATATACACTACTGTTCAAAAGTTTGGGATCAGTACGATTTTTAATGTGTTTTAAAGAAGTCTCTTCTGCTCATCAAGGCTGCATTTATTTGACCAAAAAAACAGTAATATTGTGAAATATTATTACCGTCTAAAATAATGGTTTTCTATTTTAATATACTTTAAAATATAATTTATTTCTGTGATGCAATGCTGAATTTTCAGCATCATTACTTTTGAACTTACCCAAACTTTTGAAAGGCAGTGTATAAACAAAATAAACTGCAATACTGTAAAATAAATAATCATGTATTTAATAAAAAAAATACTAGTAAGGCTGTAGATTGAAGCGCGGCACTGTGTTCATTTACACGCACATTAAACAAACTGAGCTGCTAAAAAACAGCGTATCATGAGCTGCTCGTGTGTAAATGAACACATCACCGCGCTTCACTCTGAAACCAGCAGCAGATATTTTTATTCACATAAAATGCAGCCTCAGCAATCTGACCATCATTGCAATATCAGTTTCATTTTGATTTCTTGTTCAGCCCTGCTGAAGACTCACCTGGTGAGCCCTGCAGATCAGATCCAGGTCGTGTTTGTGAAGGAACTTGGCCACCACTTCCGCTCCGAAGGTGAAGGACACGCCTCGGTCGTTCTCGCCCCATCCCAGCACGTCCTTATCTGGGTCGGACCACAGCAGGTCGCACAGGAGGCCCTGGTCCGGGACATCTGTGGGTCTCATGATCCTTCTGATCTGCTCCATGGACTGCAGATCAGGAGACAAGCCTGAGGAACAGCAGAAACAGCTGGAGATTCCTAGAAAGTTCCTAGTTTCTTAAAGGCACAATATGTAATTTTTTGGCCACTAGAGGGCACGTATTCAAAACAAACAACGAGACAAAGGCGTAGTTTGATGAGGCTGTGACTGAGTGTGGAATCATGGGAGTTGTGGTCTTCATCCCCACAGCCGATGCAATCCGACGGGACTCGGGCAGAAATCATGTTCATGGATGAGCTAATGATTTATTAACGTAGTAGAATGAAGCAGGGTGAGGCTGAAAGCAGTCGAAGCAAAACGAGGCGCTGAACGAGCGCGACACACGGCTGGAAAGCAGCGGAGCTTTTATTATGCCACAGTCGACCGCTTCCGCTCCTTCCGGCCGTGCGTATATGGGTTAAAGCAGGGCTGTTTTATCATACTAGATACATTTGAAAGTTCTGTTATAATGCTACTCTGTGCGGTCGTCACCGGTCTATTAAAACGCACAACATATTAAAGCGTCTTTGGTGTTTCCATGTTTTCTACAAAACAAAACCGGAAATCGAGGGGTTAGGACGTCATTGGCAGGCGACACAATGACACTATGCATACGGTCCGTGTAACTAGTTAAAATTGCTTATTTCTCTGGATTTAAACATTCTTCGAAACATTTGGGATAATGCAAGTACACAAGTCATCAAAATATGTAACACTGTTCTAGTGGTTTTTGGATATTTTAATAAAAAAATCGTACATATTGTGCCTTTAAGAAAAGACGCCGCATCTGTTCAGGGATCATACGCGATACTCTACACGCCTGGGATTCGACTCGGCACTCAGAAATGTGGGAGATGATGTCAGTGCAAATCATGAACTGATGAAGTAAGATGATTTACACCCTAAACATTTCAACAACACATCCTGCAGAGTAAGAGCTACGCTGAGCGGAGAGTCTCAGAGCGACAGTAAACAGAAAGCAGATGTTCAGGCTTCTCGTTTTACATGCATCAGCTTCATCAGAGAAAGATCATCTGATTGAGGAATGATGCAACTAACTTAAATAATTTCAGTGGTATTTCTTTCTCATGAAGCATTAGGAGGTTTGATTCACTTTAGCGATCCAGTTCAAATGGACATTCATGTTAATGACTGGGAGAAAGAAACACTTTATGATTTAAAGTGTAATATTTTGTAACAAAAATATTTCATTAAATACTGTTTTTAATTCAGTTACGTACGTTTTTTTTCTCCAACAGATTATTAAGATTATATAATTTATAAAATCAATTACACGTTTATTTTTAATAAAGGATGCAATAAATTGATCAAAAGTGACATTAAAGACAAGTATAATGTTGCAAAAGATTTCTATTTCAAATAAACGCTGTTCTTTTGAACTTTCTGTTCATCTGTGAATCCTGAAAAATAAAATGCATCACGGTTTCCACAAAAATATTGTACAGCACAACTGTTTTCATCATTGATAATAATCAGAAACGTTTCTTGAGCAGCAAATCAGCATATTAGAATGATTTCTGAAGATCATGTGACACTGAAGACTGGAGTAATGATGCTGAAAATACAGCTTTGATCACTGGAATAAATTACAGTTTAACCGATATTCACATAGAAAACAGCTGTTTTAAATTATAATAATATTTTATCATTTTTACTGTATTTTTGATCAAATCAATGCATCCTTGATGAGCAGAAGAGACTTCTTTCAAAAACATTTTTATACTTTTGAACAATAGTGTGCATTGGAGTATTAATGGACTTAAAGGTCCCATATTTTACACCTTTCTGGAGTTTTATTTTAGGTTTTGATGTCCTTAA
>NW_015657299.1:301095-318037 GCF_001515625.1 Sinocyclocheilus rhinocerous
TTTTTCAGCAAGGATGTGTTAAATTGATAAAAAGTGATAATAAAGACTTATATTGTTAAGAAAAGATTTCCATTTTAAATAAATGCTGTTCTTTTTAACTTTATATTCATCTGTGAATCCTGAAAAATAAAATGCGTCACAGTTTCCACAAAAATATTGTGCAGCACAACTGTTTTCAACATTGATGATAATCAGAAATGTTTCTCGAGCAGCAAATCAGCATATTAGAATGATTTCTGAAGATCATGTGACACTGAAGACTGGAGTAATGATGCTGAAAATTCAGCTGCGCATCACAGAAATAAATTACAGTGTAACCGATATTCACATAGAAAACAGCTGTTTTAAATTATAATAATATTTTATAATTTTTACTGTATTTTTGATCAAATAAATGCATCCTTGATGAGCAGAAGAGACTTCTTTCAAAAACATTTTTATAAAAATTTACCAAACTAGACTTTTGAACAGTAGTGTATATTTAATTGAATATATTTTTTAAAATATATTATATAAGTAAATGTCCAGCAACTTGTCACTTATTTAATAAAATAATGCAAAAACTAAATGTCCAGCAACAGTGTTTATAAAACGAACCTGCTGCATACAGAAAAAGATTAACAAACGGATTTGAGATTTAACTTGGACTCGTGACAAAAGACCGGTGATGTGACTTGGACTTGCACAGTCACACGTACAATGTTTTGAAAAATGCCTAACAAAGATGCCCTTGTAAAAAGTGTGAACTTTAATGGATACCATAAAAACTCAGATTCACGATATTCCACGTAGCAGAAGAGCCGGCGCTTGTTGTTTAGCAGGTGAAAGTCTCTCTGGTTATCTAGAAGGCTACAGCAGCACACACACCTCCATGACAGCAGAAGATCTTCTCATCCACGATGGCGGCGATGGGCAGACAGTTGAAGCAGTCCGTGAACGTCTTCCAGAGCTTGATGTTGTAGCGTCTCCTGCCTAAACACACAAGCATGAGCTTAAGCTCACCTTCAGGATTTATTATTTAACAGTAGTTCAAATGTAAGTGAATAAAAAGAGTTCTAGAGGGAGAGACTCTGCTAAAAATACACTCCGGTTCCCTTCACTCTCAACGGTGCTCAATAATTCATTCTGCACTGAATGAGAGTCACAGAGTTCTGCTTAAAGTGCACGTTTTGCTCTTATAAGAGTTTAAAACACGGCTAAACACAGTCAAATCTGGACATGCATTTGCGGATTATATTAACATGAACATCCATGACGGCCCAGTGTTCTAGCAGGATTAGTGATTACAAAATACACCTTAAACAGAATCGTGTTGTTTTTCAATTTAAAAAAAAAAAAAAAGGTCTACTGACATCTTTATTAGCAAATGACCTCAAAAGCAATTCCTTAATCTGGTTCTGCTAATGCAAAAAGTAATATTATTATTTAAATTGTGTGTTTGTGTGTATTTATACATCATGTAGAGCACTATGAAATCCATTTTATTTTTTTTATTTTTTTTCTTTCCCAGAAATTCCTTTTTTTAGGTTTAAATTCTGTTCTAATTATAGCAATCAAAAACATATATAATAACTAACTTTTTGAAATCAGGGTTATTTTAGTATCATTGAGATACTATTATAATTTTAATAATATTTAAAGTTGTTTTTATTTTAATTTTAATTACCGTTTTAGTAATTTCATTGCATGTTTTTGTCATTTTTAATAGTTTATTCGTTTTTTTTATGTCTATATAGTTTTCATTCATTTTTATTTCAGTTTTAGTTATTTTAGAACACCAAGATAAACTAAATGATAAAATAATATTTTAAATATTTTATTTCAGTTAAGCTATTTTATTTCAAGTAACAAAAACTGTTCAATGGTTTTCGTTTAGGTAACTATAATGAAACTTCTGATTGAAGTCATGAAACTTGCACATTTTTACAACAATTTAATAATTAATATTTTTAGGACCCTATGAAATCTGTTTTATTTTCCTCAAATTCTGTGTATTCCGTTAAAATAAAATACTTCTGGATTCCATTTTAATGGTATAATTAAATAGTAATAATCAAAAAAAGCATGTCTAATCAATTGAATTCATAAAAGGTTAACAATTTAATAATTTATTAAAATGTTTACAATAATTTTTTGTTGTTTTTTCAGAAATTCTGTGCTGTCGGTTTTTGTGGATTTATGATTTAATGCAAATTAATTCATAAAAAAGCGGTTGTAATCAAATAAAGGCATAAAACATTAACAACTTAATTAATCTTTTAAAAAGTTATCAAGTGAAAATTTAACAACTCCTCTAATTTTTTGGCAAAGTGCTGCACATATGAGGTTTACTGTAAAAATAGAATCAATAGAATTGAGTGATATTCCTTAAACTAGATAGTAAAGTTTGCAGACAAACTTTAAGTTGGCTTGAAAAAGCCTAGCTAAAAAGTTTGAAGTAGTTTTAAAAGCTTTACGTTTGAAGGTTTTCAGTTTTAACTAGTTTGAAGTTTAAAGTAGTTTTAAAGTTTTGAAGACAATGCAATTTATCAGAAAGAAAGATAGATAGATAGATAGATTATAAATTTTAGATGTAGATTAATAGATTCTATGGTGTGTCTATGTGGTTTCTATGGTGTTGCTATGCGGTTGCTAAGGTACCCGGGGTGGTTGCTATGCAGTTGCTATGCAGTTGCTAGGGTACCAGGGTTGGTTGCTAAGGTGTTGCTATGCGGTTGCTAGGGTACTTGGGGTGGTTGCTAGGGTGTTGCTATGCGGTTGCTAAGACAAAAAAATATTATTATAATTATAATGCATCTTCCGCATCACGGAAATCATGGCCCAGTCTCCATTGGACACTCACACTCATCGTAGAAGCCGTAGATGCGGTTGATGGAGGCACACTCGTGGTTTCCCCTCAACAGGAAGAAGTTCTCAGGGTATTTGATCTTGTAGGCCAGCAGGAGACAGATGGTCTCCAGAGACTGCTTCCCTCGGTCCACATAGTCTCCCAGGAACAGGTAGTTGCTCTCAGGTGGGTATCCTCCGTACTCGAAGAGCCTGAGCAGGTCGTAGTACTGCCCGTGGATATCGCCTGTGGAGAGGAGAGCGTCTCATTCGCTGAACATGACAGGCTAAACCAACTCTGAAAGACATCTGACAGTAGTAGAGATTCTGCTATTCCATATTCGTGGCCCTGGAGCACAAAAGCAGTCTTAAGTCGCTGGGGTATATTTGTAGCAATAGCCAAAAATACATTGTATGGGTCAAAATTATCTATTTTTCTTTTATGCCAAAAATCATTAGGATATTAAGTAAAGATCATGTTCCATGAAGATATTTTGTAAATTTCCTACCGTAAATATATAAAAACTTAATTTTTGATTAGTAATATACATTGCTAAGAACTTCATTTGGACAACATTAAAGGCGATTTTCTCAATATTTTGATATTTTTGCACCCTCAGATTCCAGATTTCAAATAGTTGTATCTCATTTTGTAAATTTCCTACCGTAAATATATCAAAACTTAATTTTTGATTAGTAATATGCATTGCTAAGAACTTAATTTGGACAACTTTAAAGATGATTTTCTCAATATTTTGATTTTTTTGCACACTCAGATTCCAGATTTTCAAATAGTTGTATCTCAGCTAAATATTGTTCTATACAAACTATACGTCAATGGAAAGCTTATTTATATTGGTGTATAAATCTCAATTTCGAAAATTGACACTTAAGACTGGTTTTGTGCTCCAGGGTCACATTTAACACCGTACATCTGCGGCGTGCTTTAACTAAGATTCAACAGCGAGCTGAAACGTAGCAGGAGCAGGTTTGTGTTACTCACCGCAGACCTTCAGCGGTGCTTCCAGCTCCAGGAGGATGGGCTGGCTGAGGAAGATCTCGCGGGATTTCAGACACAATCCACGGATCTCGTTCTCCTGCAGCTGAACGTTCTTGCCAGGCTTCGACCCTCTCACTGCAAACGCACAAACAAGCAGTTAACCAAAGCACCGCTTCGGCTCTTTGACCAGTCCCATGGGAAAATGCATAAGAGAGCAATAAACAAATGACAGTTATGCAACTGTGATAATGTTTATGACACTTGATGTTTATAAAGACAAAGCAGAGTTATTATAGTATCACTGATGTACTATTATAGTTCCTATTATATATTTTATTAGCCTATATATTTAAATTTTTTCCATTTTCATTTTTATTTTGTTATATATTAATTTAGTCATTTTTATGACTTTTTTTTTTTCATATCAATTTCAGTTTTAGTTTCATTTATTCGTTTATTATATATTTTAGCACTTCAGCTTAAACTAAATAAAAATGGGAAATGTTGTCTTGGTAACTAACTGAAATAAGTTTTTTTTTTTTTTATATATATATATATTTTTATTTTGGTTAACTTCTTTTATTTCAAGTAATTTGAAAAAAATCCCCCAATTTTTGGTTTTTTCAAATTGTGTTTTTTTTTTTTTTTTTACATTTTTATTTACATTTGAGTAAATCAAAAAGCATTCACTGAAATCATGGAACTTAGGCAATTTAAATTAAAAGCTCAACAAAACTTACATTTTTAGGGCCCTATGAAATCAGTTTTCTGTGTTCAAAATCTGTTTTGCGTTTTAATTTTTCTTAATTCCTATTTAATGGTTTATTTAAACTGCAATAATCAAAAAGCGTGTCTAATCAACTGAATTCATAAAACTTTAATAATTTAATTAAACAGTTTACAATAATAGTTTACAATTCTGTGTTTCATAATTTTTCTGGATTTATGTTTTAATACAAATTAATAAATACAAAAATATATACTTTTTTTTTTTTAAGGTAATCAAATGAAGGCATAAGTACCAAAAATGATTTTTTTATGTAATATTTTTCTAATATTAATCTAATATTTTAAAACTTTAGTTTTTAGTAATAATCCTGCTGCAAAGTTCTGCCTACAGCTGGAAGATAAAACAAAGATGTGGACAATTTATCAATCGAAGCCAACACTTCAATCACCATCAGACGTCATCGTTCATGTAATTATCTGGTTAGTTGAGCAATCGTTTCAGAGTTGCGAATCCAGACCCTGCGGTTATTTTGGACAAACAGGACTTGAGCTTTCAGTGAAAACTGTGGCATTATGCAGATAAACGTG
Source organism: Sinocyclocheilus rhinocerous (assembly GCF_001515625.1). Classification (NCBI taxonomy): domain Eukaryota; kingdom Metazoa; phylum Chordata; class Actinopteri; order Cypriniformes; family Cyprinidae; genus Sinocyclocheilus; species Sinocyclocheilus rhinocerous. The sequence goes on from NW_015657299.1 coordinate 306,239, forward strand.
GCGTTTCTAATGGACTTTCTGTGATCCGTCAGCACAGGGAAGGGAAGTAGGTTAGGTTCGTATTCCTGTCTGCAGATGTGCCCTACTTGCAGAGGATCAAAGTGACCTACAGGATTCATCCCTAATGTGCAAAGCAGCCTCTCCCGAAAGCACACGGATCATCCAGCAGTCCCATTCCTCCCCGCTTCCAACGTCTGCCTGCTCGCAATGTTCAGAGTTTTCACATCGATCTCGTTTTTATTGCGCTGGAACTCCAGAGAATAAAGGCTGGCCTGTGCACCACGACGGCCTGTTACTGCCCAGCATTTCTATTTTTACCCCGTGTTTGGAGCAACTGGCACACAGTTCTGCAGCTCTGGACTGAAGCTTGTTTTGCTGGTTACTGAGAGTTAGGGCCGGGTGGGAGGACTATTTAACTGGATGATCCAAATACAGACATTTGAAACGGTTATTTAATATATAAATCATTTTTTTACCAACTAAAATAGCATTAATATGTTGCGATATATACAGCTTCTGTGATATAAAAACAACATAATTACCAGGATGTAAGATTGTGGTGGTTTACATTTACATACAGTAGGGTTTCCCAAACTGGGGTTCACGAGATATTGAAAAGTTCAAATGAAATGAAAATTAAAGCATAAAATTAAAAATTATAACAAATCTTTTTAAAATAAAAACAATAAAAATAAAACACTTTGTAAAATATTAAATGTATACTACATGTGAATTATATATAAAGATAAGACAAAAATATTATATATTATTTAATCTGAATATTAATAATTTTAAAATAAAAACAACGAAAATAAAGCACAAAAAGAATTAAAAATATCATGACTTACATATAAATAATATATGATTTGTTATGAATAATATTAATAATACATGTTTAAAGTAATAAATAATTAAAATAACAATAAAAACACTGAATGTATATATTATTTAATATTTAATATTAATATTAATAATAAAAACAACAAAAAATAAAACACTAAGATTAAATGTATTATATTATTTTTATATAAATATATATTATTTAATATGAATATTATTAACAATTTAAGTAACAACAAAATAATTCTAAAAAAATAAATATACTGTACATATGAATTAATAAAACACTAAAAAGATTAAATGTATTATATTATTTTATATAAATATATATTATTTAATAGGAATATTATTAACAATTTAAGTAACAACAAAATAATTCTAAAAAAATAAATATACAGTATATATGAATTATATATAAAAACAATAATATAAAATAAAACACTTAGTTATGATTAAATACATAGATACGCGCACGGGTGTAAAAGTGGAATAAATGAGTCATTTACAGCAAACGAGTTTGCACTGGCTGTCTGCATAATCTCATTACATGCCAACAAACTCTAACAGAGTAAAGCGAGAGAGCGAGGACTGGCTGAAACACTCCACACAACAGGGCTGTAAGACTTATAACAGCAGCCACAACAATGAGCAAAGGGCTCTTTCAATGAGTGCTCAGTGAAGCTATTCAACGAGATGTCAAGTCGCTTCATCACCATTAGCTGAACTTTCTTAAAGGAATCCTTCATCCAATAATGAAAACTGTCAACATTTACTCCAAAAGTTGCATGGGTGCTGACAGAAAACGCAACAGAGTCAAGACGTCAAAAAGTGCACCGTCCCTTTAAATACCGATAGACGTCACTATGTTTTGGATGCAGATATAAAATAGGGTGTTTTCTTTGGTGCGGTCTTTTGTTTTCAAGTATATTGCCGTCACCTTAATTGAAATCCTCATTGTTTTTGTGACACTCAAACGCTGCTCTGAAATGCTAAATTATATAATCTGCTACTTATGTAACAAAAAACAAACTGCTCCCTTAAAAAGCTTGAAAGCAGCTTCCCCGGCCACATCACGAGGTTTCAGGCTGTGACTGTGCTAGTATGCATACTGTGAGTCAATGCTACTCAAACCAACTGTTTCTCGCAGCACTTCCACTACATAGACAACACAGCTGACAGCGGCGGGAGATCCGCCCGAAACACTTCTGAATGATTACAACACGCAAAACGTGGAGCAAAGCTATCGGGGTTTGAGTTTGGAGCTTTACTGTGAATGAAGTCAAAAGATGTCGCAAGCACAAGTTAAAATGCTGTGAGGAACGTGTCTCGGCTATATGCGGGTGAAGTCACTGCCATGTCATTCACCATCTGAAACTCCCTGGAACGAGACACACATTCCTAACTACACCGTCATGAGCTCACATACTGTATGAAGTTACACAATGTTAAACAACAGCTGAATAGTGTGGAAAAGCATCTTTAAAAGTTCTGCTTGTGCAATGAAACCTTTCAGAGTTTCTTCATTTGCTTTATTCGATATACATGACTATACTTGAAGTTAGAGATGGGCGATATCTTCTCGTTTGCGATATTGACTTGTTCGGCATTGCTGGGAACGCCCACAAAAACGTCATAACCGTTTATGCCGTGGGGGAAAACAAACCATTCGAATTAACGCGCGGAGACCTTGTTAGGCGCTTGATCTTTACTTTTTGTGATCATTTCGATTGATTTTTGCTTGGTGCAATGCCGAAAAGTTGCTGTGTGGCATTCTGTACCTCTAATAAGTTAAAAAACCTGATCTGACGATGTATATGACTGATACACTGCAATGATCTGTCGTTAGTCCCGTCCCCCTGCACCGCAACCCAGTTCTGATGGGGCTTACAGTAACCCTCCTTCGCATCGCAATCAAATAAATCTCACTCCCTGATATTTTGTGATGTCATAATCTAATAAAACATTTATTTCATATTATTATACACAATCCCTTATGAAAATTACCAATGGTATTACTATAGTACAAGTATAATAGGCTAACCATGTTTTTTTTTTTGGCGTTTTTATTACCAATTGTAGCCTATAACCACAGTTTTACTACAAATACCATGGTTAAACTATGTTTAGTGTAGCAAAACATGTTGTTTTTACCATGGTTTAACTATAGTAACCAATAACCATGTTTTTTGGTATTTTATATACATATTTTCATGTTATCTTTATTTTAAGGCATGTATTTGTGAAAATGATTAGGCAGCACACACCACATAGAATAACGCTGCGCATTTCAAGGCACTTCAGTGGACCTTAATGTGGACTCCACATTATCAAAACCCCTAAAATCAGTAACATCTGTAAGTATTGTAGCAACCTCATTTTTATATGGTGAAATGTAATTATTCTGACTGTTTGAGTTTTTTTTTTTTTTTATTAACCACTGGTCTTCCATAGTAGCATACATTTAGATCATGATAATCACAGTTAAAACCACAAATATAGCACCTCAATACCATGATAAAAATGTAATATGGTTTTTAGGTTTTTGTATGAAAAACAGTAGCTAGTCTAAATAAATTTAGTATAAATGCATAAACGCTATAGCTTAATAATACTGTAATTATATTCCATAACTCCTCCTTCAATACATTTAACATGTCTACATTAATAATATAAATTCAACACGAATACCCACATTTCTGACACAATACCATGGTGCAGTTAGTGCTACTACAGTAATTCTATGGTAAATGATGGCGATTTGTAGATTAAAAAGTCTTCTGACTGTATCGTTGTGCAGTGTTTGTCAGCGCTGTATCATCGGCTGTAAACAGAGTTATTTGTGTTTTTTGCTGAATGCAAGCGCTTCACACTGGATCTCACAGCATCGCTTGATTGAGATTCATCAGCAAGTAACATCTGCTTTAGTGAAGCTCGCGCCGCGCCGCCGTTTAAACTTTGATCCGAGCGGATAAACGGTCCGAGTGACGCGCTTCAAATGAGTTGCGCTCTTTCGTTCCGCCTTTGCCTCATAAACATTATATCAACATTTAATCATCGCTGTGAAACGTGTTTTCTGAATACATGTCATTAACTGCATGATTTTTCCTGTACATTTCTGCCGTACGGACATCACCTGGACAGTCACCACTGATAAACTACTCTTAAATGTAATGTAGAAACTTTCATTTTCTGTCAAGCTGCTTTGCAACGATTTGTATTGTAAAAAGCGCTATACAAATAAATGTGATTTGAATTGAAAACAAATGCTCCTCTAATGCAAAATATATACGATTTTAGTGCGTTACAAGTGCTCCTGTCCATCATCTTGTGAAGCCAAAAGCTGCGTGTTTGTAAGAAACAAATCAATCAAGACCATTTTAACTTCAAACCGTTGCTTCTGGCCAAAATACGAGTCCGTAATCCATAACTCTTCCTCCAGTGAAAAAGTGCATCTCCTGTTGTCTCTCGCATCAAAATCCAGCCACATATTATTTTAGAGCTGTTTTTGGCTTGTAAACGCTGCTTGATCTGTGCAGATTTCTCTCCTGATTCAGACCAGACCACTTTTTCGTTGGAGGAAGCGTTATTATGGATTATGGACTTGAGTTAAAAATGTCTTAATGATGGATTTGTTTCAGCTTTTGTCTTCTCCAGATGTTAACTGATGGACTGGAGTGCTGTGGATTATTGTGATGTTTTTATCAGCTGTTTGGACTCTCATTCTGACGGCACCCATTCACTGAAGACCATCCATTGCTGAGCTACATTTCTCCAAATCTAAAGAATAAACAAACTCATCTACATTTTTGATGGCCTGAGGGTTCCTTTTCCCATAAATTTTCATTTTGGGTAAACTATTCCTTTAAGTGTATCCTAAACACTTCAATTCATGAATCTGAGAAGGACTGATATTCTCCACCCATGAACTACGAGGCAGGTCTTGGCAACACATCGGGCGGCATTAAACCGAGTGTGGTTATGTAACAGGAGCAGACTGCCAAGGGAACAGCCGTACTACTAAAACTGGGCGAGCAGATATAGGTGCAGTCCTCACACCCTGGCCTGGTTTCTAGGCTGTATAGCAATAAACATGCAGGTGGTGCAATTGGTTGAACTCTGACGAGGTGGAAAAAAACAGGGAGAGGCTTCTAAGAAACACAGTTAGCTTTATAGAGTAGCCCACATGAAAGAATATGACTGGCTCGAACACAACGTCAAATGGCAACAACAATAGCCACAAATAGAGCAAAAATAAAATGTGGTTCATCATGGCTTTCCTGTCACTTCTACAGTCTCCAGACAGATTACAGGCATAAAGCCTTAATCATAAAAAACATAACAGTTATCAAACAATACATTCAAATGCCTTTAATTAGTGATCTGACCACATGAATGAACACCACCCTAGTTTAGATGATGATGCATAATAAATGAATCACAGAGGTTATTTCTAAAAGCAATGCATCTCTGAAAATGATTCAAGGTGTGCATGCTCTGTTCTTTAATGCATCTTAATTCTGAAAATCCATGTTTAGGTGCCTAATGATGACGTATCTCTACTTTACAATGTTAAAAACTAATGCAAAAACACAATACAACGCATAAAAATAATATACAACACCTTTCCAATCACACATCTATTTCACACTACATTGAAACAATCCTAAGAGGACAAAGGCATGTTTCTTTGACAGACTTCAATGTATATAAATACAGTCTTGTGTTGAAGTAAAGGTCCTCCAGACCCTCTATGATGGACAAATAACCAGATACACATACAACACACTTCGAAGAACTCATTACATCTGTATAAGTCAAAGCATCGAGCTAAAATATAAGATGAGCAATGAACTGCTTTGCATGTAAAAAATATGGCACAAAACCGAAACCAGCAGTGAGTTACGTAAATACATTTGTTGAAGCAAGAATTTGTATTACACTACTGTATACAATAAAACAATATAATCACAGGGTGTTTATTGCAGTTGCTTACAATAGGAAAATAAAATACAACACAAAACTCAATCTAAATGAGTTTATTGTGTCATGTTATGGAATTATTTTAGTCTATTCAAAAGATGTTTGTGATTACTGCAAAAAAAATAATTTTATAAAAACTACACTCTCAAAGAGCAATTACATCTGAGCTGAAATAGAAAAAAACTTAGTTTTGACATTTCAATTTCTGTCATTTCCAGGTTTTAATGATAATGGGACCCTTATAATAAGTCAAATCTGTGTTTAACGTCACAATGTCAGTTTTATATCGTGTATTTTAGGCTCAGAAACCGCGCGTACGGCTCCGGCTGTGTCTCAAAACCTAGTGAGCTGCCTAAGTAGACTGCATTTTGAGGCATCATCGCCGCGTTTCGAACGGTTCCCAAAAATCCTGCCTATTCAGAACATAGTTTCACAATCATCCCGATTCAAACGTTCTGAAGGCGCCACGAATGTTGTCTAGGTAACAGGACATTCACTATGTATTTGAAACACAGCCGTTAATGTCAGTCAGCAGCTAACGCTCAGCTAACCGTGTTAGCTCAGCTAAACAGATCTAAATACGACCTTGATAGCGGATAAATCAGTCATACACATATCCATATGCGACAATAAGAACACTTTTGAAATTATTTATCTTTCTTATAAGAATATTTTAGTCGTTTCCTGAAACTCACCCTCGAGCAGGCGCTGAATGATGCTGTCTATGTTGAGTTTGTCGATGTCAGCCATGACTAGCCGAATAAAACACAAACAGCGCCGCTCAAAACACACCAGACACGACAAATAAAACTATTTCGATTAAAAAGGAACAGAGTAGTCACAGAAAACTCTAAACAGAAGATTTAAAGTCTGGGCTTTGAGCGGGCCGTCAGATGCGCGTGCTGCGGCGGAGGCACACCGGCTCTGCGGAAGGATACACGCATTCAGCAACAGCTGCAGGAAACCGACCGGCGCGCGGATGAATACAACACAGCTGCACGAATGAGGAAAAATAGGGCGGAGGAAATGGGAGGGAGCGCGGCTGAATTTCACAATAATGCGTGACGCTGAATGTTAATTGGAGACTTTTTTAGCTATATCATTTTTTAATATTAAATATTTATTAAAAATATGATTTTACATGATTACTTTCATGACAACTAACCTCCCTTGCTCCTCATTACTTTAATGCAAAAAGGAAATTGGCTACTTATTTCATTTGTAAAAGCATTTAAGCATCATGCATTTAATTTATGGTGATTTTTATTTTAAAATCCCAGTATTTTGCTGTAATGAAGAAAGTTTATATGACTGAGGGAACATTAAGGGTGGACAGTTTTTGAATTTCCGCCTTGTGCAAGGTTTCTTGCCATAAATTAAAAACATCAGCCCAACACATGATACATTTCTGTAATACTGAAGATGTTAACTACCCATTTGAGGAGGAAACAAAGTTATATTATAATGAAAGGATGTGTGACTTACACTTTTCTGTAAACTGAGCCAAAAAAAATTTGGGTGATTGGGACAGCACGTTTTCATTGATTTAGGGTAGTGTAAGAATATTTACTGAATTGCACAAGTTAGTTCATACTTTAATATAATTTTATATGCAATATTTCCTTTTCTGTTCATCATCATTAAGAGTCCATGTCTACTTCTTATTGATCACATAATTTTCACATAATTATGAGTGAATTAACAAGTTGCAGAAAACGTTGCAGATGGATTAAAATACATATATTTTACTAAAAAAAGATATTATGTTAGATATATGTATATGTTCAGAGCAGTATTGGCAGTAGAAATAGAACTGTGGTGTCCTCTAGTGTTTGTTGTCTGTCATGTGCAGTGACTTTCCTTTTAATTAATTCAGTCCCTTTCTATTCAAGAGTGTGAATTTGAATTGCAATTCAAAGAAACTAAACACAGACAGTCATGCAACAAAACATAAAAACACCCTGATATGTAGAATATCTCTTGTATAGCACCATCAAATTTCACCACATTGTTTTCAGACCAATTTTATCAAAGTGAAAAATATATACTAAAATCCAGGTTTGATTATATTGATTATAATATAGTGACTAAATTAGAGCATTCTGGAAAATTAATTACTCTTCCATCATGGTACAAAAAAACTAACAAATTTAATTTGTTAAATATAGTGCAATATATAAATCAGATACCTGTCAAAAAGAAATTAATAATATACAAGTGTTTCTGTAAATAGTCCATATGCTGTGTGGATGAGAACCAGGGCTATTATTGTTAACTGAAAACTAAAACACTAAAACATATTTTTGTTACTTTAAATTAAATAAATATTCACAGGAGCTCCTGACCCATAATCCTCTGCTGGCCGGCTCCAGGCTGTTACCAACAATACCAGCCCATCCAGACCCTGGATTAACACTACAACGCTGACACAATGACTGGAAGAGGAGCACGTAAGACGCATGAATTCTTGAGTTACATGTTTATGTGTCTGTTTAATACAACTGCAAACAGCACTAATACAATCTCTTCATTTTTGGCAGTCATGACCCGAGCAGCGGTGCTGAGAGACGATCAGCATCCCGTCAGACATAGTATGGCAAGCCGTTTTAACATTAAATCCATAAAAAAAACATACTACTATCTATTTTCATCCTACTAGTACTATTTTAATTTTTTGGCCCCACTTTATATTAAGTGGCCTTAACTACTGTGTACTTACATCAAAAATTAAGTACAATGTACTTATTGTGTTCATATTGTATTGCAAAACACTTTTGCTGCTATTAAGGTGGGATATGGGTAAGGTTAGGGACAGGTTTGTTGGTATGGGTAGGTTTAAGGGTGGGTTAAGGTGTAAGGGATGGGTCAACTGTGTAATTATAAATGTAATTACAGAAATTAATTACAGATGTAATTACATACAGGTATTTTTAAAATATAAGTACAATGTAAAATCATGTAAGTACACAATAAGTGCATTGTACCAAATGATTAATTTAAATGTACGTACATAGTTGTTAAGGCCACTTAATATAAAGTGGGTCCATTTTTTTTAACTACTAGTATCTATTACATGAAGAACTAGTACTTATTCATTAATTACTTGTGCTTATTCTTTAGCTACCAGTGCTTATTCTTTAGTTTAGGTACTAGTAACTTTTCAAATATACTGGTACTTATTCATCAGATACTAGTTCTTATTTATTAGAAACTAATAGTTATTCCAATAGTCAATTCAAGTCACCTTTATTTGTAGCGCTTTATACAATACAGATTGTGTCAAAGCAGCTTTACAGTGTTAGTGTCTTTTTAAATATTGCTAGTAAGTATTCATTAGATACTAGTACTTATTTATTAAATACTATTACATTTCAATAGATACTTATTTATTAGACAATAGTATCTTTTGTAATTGTTACTAATAACAATTCTCATCTTACTACTCACAACTGCTTTTTACTCGTCTTCTGTTATGACTAGTCAGAATGGCCACTGTAGAGTTCAATTAAAAATCTTACTTCACTCTAAAAAATGCTGGGTTGTTTCAACCCAACTTTGGGTCAAATATGGACTAACCCAACAATGTTAGGGTAGGTTTAGGGTTAGTAGACTAAATTGACAAAGAAAGTGTTAGAAGATATTAAGCAGTCTACTAATACTCTACTAACTGCTAGTTGACATGTAGTTGCTTAAAGTTAAAGAACATTAAAGTTACTTACTGTTAATAGAATGTCTAAAGTGGACTATCGAAATAAAGTGTTACCAAATAAAAAGTCTTACTAGAAACATTTGGAATAAGTACTAGTAGCTAATAAATGTGTACTAGTATCTATTGAATAGATACTAGTAGCTAATCAATAAGTACTGATATCTAAAGAATAAGTTCTAGTATCTATTTAATAGGTACGAGTATCTAATGAATAAATACTAGTATGTAATAAATAATACTATTTATTTAATGGGTACAAGAATATAATAATAAGTACTAGTATCTAATGATTAAGTACAATTATCTAATAATAGCTACTAGTATCTAAAAATAATACTAATAATAAAAACTAGTACCTAATGAATAACTACTAGTATATAAAAAATATGTACTAGTCACAATGTGTTACTAGTAACAACAGAATCTTACTAATCACTATTGAAATACGTACTAGCATCAAATGAATAAGTACTAGGGTCTATTTAATAGGTACTAGTGTAATGAATAAATAATAGTATATAATGAATAATTAGTGTCTATTTAATAGGTACTAGTAAAACGTGTTAGTTTCTATTGAATAAGTGCTATTATCTAATAAATAAGTACTAGTGTCTATTTGTAGTATCTAAAGAATGGGTACCAGTATCTAATAAATAAGAGTTAGTATCTAATGAAAAAGTACTAGGATTTTTTTAAAGGTAGCTACTAGTACCTAAAGAATAAACACTAGGTGCCAACAAATAGGCTAAGTACTAGTATATATACTGGAATATATACTAGTGGATAAAAAATAAGTACTAGTAGCATGAAAATACTAGGGATTAAATGGTAAAACGGCTTGCCATAGTCAGACATCAGACACCCGGAGGTTTCTATGAATCAGACAGCGCTGCTCATTGTCTCGGGCTGCTGCATTAAGACTGTATTAGATTACAGGCTGCAGACAGAAATAACAGCACAGGCTTTGACTTTATCCCAGCAGAAAATAAAAGTACTGCCACCTGTTCTGAGAGTCACTGAGGGACAGAAAACACCCGCACAAACACAGCCAAACTTCAGTGCCTGACTGAATGATAATATTCACTGATGTTATGCAGGAAATGGATCATTCCTGTTACTAAGAACCTCTGTAACTATGGCTCTTCCTTGTTTATAAATTTCTAAACCGCCTAAAAGTTCCAAGTTTGGCTTCATATTAAACATACTCTCTACACTACAGTCCTCATATGCACACGTATTTGCATTGTTTATTTCTTCATCTCTCAATCAGCACTGGATTGCATTGCATTATATGTTCTGATCATTTCAATCTGATCTTACTGAGACATATTACTGGAGATATACTGATATTTAGATCATTTTATGTCAGTATCTGCTGTACTGTTAGAAAGATCTCACTGATTTACATCACAAGCATCAGAATTTCATCATATAAATATCAGCACCAGATCGCATATTTTTGAGTGTCTGAATAAAATAGAGCTGTTTTTTTCCTTCATATTCTCACTGTATCAGATTATATGAGCCATAAAACCTAATGATCAAATATGATACTCAACAACAAAAAACACATATGGAGTAAATTTAATTTTTTTCATCAATTTATTTCCTTGTGTCTCTCTTCCTTTTCACACAAGAAAATCATTTGCACTCAGATCAGTATTTCATATAAATTTATTTATTTACCAATTACAATATTTAAGTACATTTTGACAGGTTGCATGCCAAAGGTGCAAACATCAACACAACATCATCACAGGTTAAAAAATCTGACCATTCTCGTTTCAGCAACTACATTGACTTTGAGCTCCGTTTCAAGCCTGTCAATTATAAATAAGTGGGCGGGTACAAACACACAGGGAGCGCTGTGATTGGCTGAGGGCCGAATGAACTACTCCTGGTCCTTCTCCTCTCCGTGAGTGATGATGTGGACCAGATTCTGGTAGTCCAGGTTTCCCGCAGCATCTGGAGGGAACGCGATGAACATCTGCTCCATCTGAAACGACACAGCAGTCAGTGGTGCTGACACAGTATCCACGGCAACCATCAAGCATCAGAGCACATGTGAGACGCGCCTCACCTCCTCTGCAGAAAACCGGTCCGCTTGTGTGGTCAACATCTCAGTAATACTGGAGAGACACGCATCAAAAACACAAATGACAAATTCACTTTCTTATTAAATGTCAACCCTCATAATGCATTCAAAATTGGTATGATATTTTCACATTTCGATACATACATATATATATATATATATATATATATATATA
>NW_015657299.1:318248-320926 GCF_001515625.1 Sinocyclocheilus rhinocerous
ATTAAATTAAATTAAATTAAATTAAATTAATTAAAAATGTATATATATATAGAAGTCTTAATTGACTATATATGACATTTATGAGAACATATAATCTGAGATTTAGCAGTATTAACCCCAACGGATTAAATGAAATTTATGAAACCTACATATATATTTCTCACAAAACAACATAAATAATTTCAAAGAAAATAATAAATTTTACTTATTTTATTTCAGTCTTCTCATTTTCATTTAGATTAAATTGAAGCACTAAAATAACTAAAACTGAAATAAAACAAAATAAAAACTATATAGATATATTAATATAAACGTAGTATAAATATTATGAATATTATAAATAAATAAATATTTTTTCCTAGTATAAATATTATAAATATGATTATTAAATATAATAGATATGACAACAGCACATAAAAACTAAACACTTTTAAGTTAAAATGAAAATATAAAAATAAAAGCTAATTCAAAATAGTAACAAAAACTGTAATCATTTATAAATTATGCTTAAATAAATCTGATAAGAACATGATTATGGGTCATTCATACTGAAAATGCAAAGTATTATTTGAAACTAAAACAGTTGTATTTTTACTTTACTTTCAGATGAAAAAGAGTGATCAGTTTTTCATGCTTCAATGGTTCATCAATAGGTGAACATATTCATGTTTAGCAACAAAATTCAGTCCCAAAAGTATTTTTGACAGCTAATGGTACTAAATACAAACCTGAACACAAAACATGGTTATAGCTCTTAAAAATCTCCAAAAAACAACAATAAAAATAAATGATGTGTATTTTGAGGGTCTTTTTGCAAAAGGATTTGCAAAGTTTCGTTCCCTTACGAAAAACTACGCATTTTTTAAAGAAGTTTAATATATCTTTTCTGGGTCGAAATGGCCTCGAATGCATTATGAGGGTTAATTTGTTTCACAGATTCATCAGTGCATGTTACTCAAAAGACGAAACATTAAAGGTGACATATTATGCCCCTTTTTACAATATGTAATATAAGTCTCTGATGTCCCCAGAATGTGTCTGTGTTTCAGCTCAAAATACTCCACAGATCATTTATTATATCATTTTGAAAATGCCTATTTTGAGTGGAAGCAGAAACACGCTGTTTTTCGTGCCTGTCTCTTTAAATGCAAATGAGCTGCTGCTCCCCGCCCCCTTTTCCAGAATAGAGCTGTGCCATTACAGCTCGTACCTGCTAAAAACCAAAGAAAATAATAAATTTTACTTATTTTATTTCAGTCTTCTCATTTTCATTTAGATTAAATTGAAGCACTAAAATAACTAAAACTGAAATAAAACAAAATAAAAACTATATAGATATATTAATATAAACGTAGTATAAATATTATGAATATTATAAATAAATAAATATTTTTTCCTAGTATAAATATTATAAATATGATTATTAAATATAATAGATATGACAACAGCACATAAAAACTAAACACTTTTAAGTTAAAATGAAAATATAAAAATAAAAGCTAATTCAAAATAGTAACAAAAACTGTAATCATTTATAAATTATGCTTAAATAAATCTGATAAGAACATGATTATGGGTCATTCATACTGAAAATGCAAAGTATTATTTGAAACTAAAACAGTTGTATTTTTACTTTACTTTCAGATGAAAAAGAGTGATCAGTTTTTCATGCTTCAATGGTTCATCAATAGGTGAACATATTCATGTTTAGCAACAAAATTCAGTCCCAAAAGTATTTTTGACAGCTAATGGTACTAAATACAAACCTGAACACAAAACATGGTTATAGCTCTTAAAAATCTCCAAAAAACAACAATAAAAATAAATGATGTGTATTTTGAGGGTCTTTTTGCAAAAGCATTTGCAAAGTTTCGTTCCCTTACGAAAAACTACGCATTTTTTAAAGAAGTTTAATATATCTTTTCTGGGTCGAAATGGCCTCGAATGCATTATGAGGGTTAATTTGTTTCGTGCGTGTTTGTGAAAAGCATGTTTCTGAGCTAAAACAGCTCTGATGATACAGATCAAACATTGAACATCTTACTATTCCTTCTTCAGGATCCCCTTCCCCTCGGGATCGAACACTTTGAAGGCGTTGAGGATGGTTTCCTCCGGATCGGCTCCTGCAATCAAACAAACCTCCATCAGCAGCACCTCCATGAATCAAACTCTCTCAAGATCACACTGAAGGAAACAGGTCTCGTCTCCAGAAAACCTGCCTTTGAGTTTCTCTCCGAACATTGTGAGGAAGATGGTGAAGTTGATCGGGCCCGAGGCCTCCTTCAGCATCTCATCGATCTCCTCCTGCTTCACACTGAGCCGCCCTGTTACCAGACAGAAGAGGAGCATGATGGGAAATGTGTGCTAGCTCAATAGTTGCCATCAAACCTGACCAGAGTTTCAGAGTTTTTAAATCGGACTTTTTTTTGTCTTAATGAGTCCCATTTCTGTTTGATGTTTCCTCTAATTTGACTATATAATATCAATATATATTTTTAAAAATCTTTTAAAAAATGTAATAAAATAATATATATGGTATATAAATAAGTATATATATGTATATAAAGTATATAAAAAATATATATATAAAATAAAAGTGGCTATATCAGAGTTTTCAAATTCGAGTTTTTAACCATATATATGTGTTACGTATCCGGTCCATGAACTTCCGTCTGCTA
>NW_015657300.1:0-1248 GCF_001515625.1 Sinocyclocheilus rhinocerous
ATCCAGGTCCCGAAATTAGGATTGACTCCTTTCACCAAAAATTGTAGTAAATTATTGCGAAAAGCCGTCGTCAACCAAATTGAGGCAACCCAAGCTGAAGTCGTCGGAAACCGATGGCTAGTCAACACCCCAGCGCACACAGCTACCCTCACCTATGATCAACACGACACTGCCACGCACATTATCCTGCCCAACCAAACTTTATGGATCAATGTCCCTAAGGGTTCGATCCTCCATATTGACGATTTAGCATTGTATCACCTTACCGACGACGAGTATCAGGCTTAGCATTGTATCTATCACCTTACGACGAGTATCAGGCCGAACTCGAAATCTCACCCTTCTTCAAACAGCATTCCTTCGTCCTTGATCCAGAACTGGAAGAAAGGATGTAGGATATGTTGTGACTCTGACACTTGACTTCCTCCTCCACAAGCAAGTGAATGCCATCCAAGAGTCTTTCAACAAGTGCACGTCCGGCGTCCTGCGCATGTTCCGATGTGATAAAACTGATCAAGAACCTGAACCTGAGAACTCAACAAACCTGATTGAGATTATGCCTATACCGCCTTGTTGAACCTCTGACAATTAGAGCAATCAAAACGACACAATTCTAGATGATCCTAAACCAGTGTTTCTCAACCCTGGTCCTGGGCGCCCCCCCAGCACTGCACATTTTGTGTGTCTCCCTAATCAAACACACCTGATGCAACTCATTAGCTCATTAAAAGAAACTCCAGGACCTGAAATGGGTGTCAGATAAGGGAGACATACAAAATGTGCAGTGTTTGGGGCGCTCAGGACCAGGGTTGAGAAACACTGTCCTAAACAATGCACCCCTACGTCATCTCAAGTGTTCCTAACCCAATTATCCCCAAATTACCTAAGCCTTGCACCAGGATTCAGTTAGTGATGGAGATGTTGTTTGTGTCTTGTGTGTGTCTGTTCTCTCTGTTCTCTCTCTCTCTGCCTCTTGTTCCAGTGCCCGCCGATGTTCGCACCGGGAACATCACCGAGCAAAAAGGGGATGTGTAGGATCTCCTTTGAACAGAACAGCACATCCCTTAGCAGAAGCTTAGGAGTCTCCTCTCAACCATGTGCGAGTCGTAAAACTGAAACGTGGTCAGCTCAGGCGCCAATTGTCTCAAATAGTTCCTGTCCCGCTCGGCTTATCTTTGCAAGAAACACAGGAAGAGTGAGATTTACAAAACCACCTCCTGGGTCTGCAAGCACTGAGACAGCAATAAC
>NW_015657300.1:1334-12452 GCF_001515625.1 Sinocyclocheilus rhinocerous
TTCAAAAGACAATCATTTAAAAGTATAAAAAGGGCAACTATATTCACAAATAATATGTTTGATGTCTTATATATTCTTGATGTGTTTATTGTAACCTATGAAGTTTAATCAATTCTTTATAACCTTTTTTAGTAGATAAGGTCATTAACGTGTATGCCAGATACCCGATATTTGAGCTTGAATGAAAGCTTATTTTATGTGCAAAACTTTGGTATAAATGAAAAGTGGGAAGTATGTACGATACACGCATTAAGAAACTTTATAGGCGTATTAGTCAAATCTGGCAAGGATGTTCCCATGTGACAAATTGAAGCATCATGTTAATTTATGCATGAAGAGGAACCTTGGCGTGGCCCCGCCCGGCAGACAATATCTGATTGGAACAACGATCTGTGGGACGGACTTATACAGTTTGATCAAAAACCCAATGTCCGAACAGATTCAGTGCCTTTTCGCCTTTGTGTTACTCGCGCTCCAATTTGCGCACACACGCTGCACCATCAAGCGATCGGGTCATCCAGAACTCAAACATTTCGTTGAAACGTCGTGACTGCCAGAGATCTTCAACAGCCTGTCTTGCAAACTCAGACTTCTTCAGAAGAACTGCCAAAGCCTCTGCCTCACAAGGAAACCCCATTCATCATCAAGCTCTCCCAAAAGACGTCAGCCGAACGACCAATCAGCAACGCGGTGATTTCCCCTCTGCTGGAGACGAGCCAACAAGGGAAACCCCTTTCAGCTGTAACCAAAACGCAAGTAAACAAACAAAGCTTCATCTCGTGCTGAACTGGTGCTGAATTGATCTTAAGCAGTAAAGATAAGACAAATCTCTGCTTTGTGATTCTCTCAGGTTGCAAGTTAAAGAACTGTAGCGAATATCTTACTTTTTGGGACTTCATGCAAACTCTGTTAATCATCATCCTGTGTGTGTGTGTGTGTGTGTGTGTGTGTGTGTTTGCATTACTTTAGTTTAATGTAATCTAGATTAGCCAATACATTCCTGTTTCATTATAAGAATCATTGTCTTGTGTCGTGAATTTAAAGTTAAACTTTGCCCAGATCCGGTTACCTAGCTCGTAGCTTATAAATTATCACAAGCATGTATTAACCTTTGGCCAGGGATAGTACAAATATTCAAATTGGTAAGATATACTGATGTTAACGTCTCACTGGAAAAACAGTTGATAAAGTGTAAACTATCAAATTTGGAATCAATTCAATCAGGTTGATTTCGAAACTTCAGATTTGATTCCCCCTCTGAAAAGAGCTAAAATAAAGAAAAATTCATTACAGTCTTCACCTTCCTTTTCCTTTAGACCACGAATCCTCAGATTCCATCGGCGTTTGTATCGCTCCAGCTCCAAGACACGCTCCATCAACTCCTCGTTATCTTTCTTTAAAGCCGATACTTCGCGGACCGAAGACTGTAACTGAGTTTTGCAGTCCTTGATTTTGGCCGCATTGAACTCGACTGCCTTGGCTATGTTGGTTGAGAGCTCACAACATGTGATGCACCCGATCCGCCATCTTGCCAGGAATCCCGATGAAAATACACATTCAAATATATAAAGTCAGTAATCATAACTTCAGTCAATTAAAACATCATAATCATGATCTGAAAAGTTTACAATTAAGTTTTGCAACTAAGCTGCTTTATTGCTTCTAAGACTGCATTCATTCCTTCTTTCCCTTCGGTCCCCGTTTCCTTCCTTTTAACTGTTGGTGCGTTCTTTACTGGCGAGAAAGAATCTTTTCTTTTAGTATTCTCGGTGGAAACTTCCATCCTTTTTAGCATACTCATGGCTGTCAACTGCCTTGTTACTGCGGGATAAAGCAAGATTCTTTTTCGTAGTCATGGTGCACCTTCTTTTCTTTCGTTTTTCAGTTTCTTGATATATGTTACTTCAAAAGGAACACATTATAGCGATTGGATAGTGTAACATGTAAAAATCTGGGACAGTCCTTGAGAGCTCACAACATGTGATGCACCCGATCCGCCATCTTGCCAGGAATCCCGATGAAAATACACATTCAAATATATAAAGTCAGTAATCATAACTTCAGTCAATTAAAACATCATAATCATGATCTGAAAAGTTTACAATTAAGTTTTGCAACTAAGCACCCAAATACAGAAACAGGCAGTGATGTGCATACGAGGATTTAAGTCTTGAAGATATAAAGTAAATAAATTAGTTGTCATCAGTGCAGAAACCATAATCCACTTAGTATACATAATCCATTGCGATTTATTTGTTATTAAATAAACTTACGTTTCGCCAGATTGCCCTTCATTCAAGTCTTCGGTTTACCCGCGCTCATAGCATTAGCACAGATCATCAGCTGCTCTACTCGTGTTCATGTTCTATTTACTACAAACTCAATTTGTGAATGTGTCATCGTTAACTATAATTATAGTACAGGTATTTCATAAATCATCCCTTATTCCTAGTAAACAGAGTCTTAATTATTGTCCAACTTCCCTGATAAACCCCTTTGGCCTATAACCTAACAGTATCTTCAACTGAACAAAATACACAGATTAGATACATTCATCTTTTTTAAAAAAGTAAAATAAAATATATTTATATTATCACACTTTCTGATGTTTAACCAAATACTTGGATAACATGCTTTTCGTCCTCTTGAAAAATTACACGCATGCGCAGTATCATCAGCTCACCGGTTCTCAAATCGGACGTGTCCGAAAGAAACGGTTCTCGGTTCAGTGTACCGGTGATCCGAAAACCGATGCAACCGGTTCTTGACTCGAGAACGAGAACCGCTCCAGCAGTGGGTGTGTACGTTCGTTATACGGCTCCCTGCACACATGCTGCTTTGCTCGTGTTCATCTTCAGTTCTCTCTTCACAGCAGTTCAGTCAGTGTACTGTTTCAGTAAATTAATTACTCCTGGATATTGGTTTATTTCGACTCGGAGGGAGTGTCAGCCACGTTAAAAAAGTAAATAACTTAAGTAAATTGTGGATTAATGCTACCTGGAGACGCGAACCGTTTCAAACGATTCAGTCCGATTTGGTGAACTGGTTCAACCGGTTCACTAAACGGTTCTAGGTTCAGTGTACTGGTGATCCGAAAACCTATTCAACCGGTTCTTGACTCAAGAACGAGAATCAGCTCATCGGTTCTCAAATCGGTTTTATTAGATTAATTTGATCGTTCGCTTTTACTCTAAAACCGCGCATGTTGCGCACGTGCAGCGCGTTAAGATTCGTTAGCTGGTTAGCTTGTCACTAGCGTTTCCATCCGCGTCTATTGCTGTTTCTCTCTCTCTCTCTCTCTCTCTCTCTCTCATCAAACTCTCAAGTTACTCAATCCCGGTGAGTAATGACTTCTTCTCCTGATATTGTTGTTTGCACCGCTTGCCACATGCATAGTTATCTCTCTCTGTCGGCGATAAATGCAGGGAAATAGTTAGGCTGACAGAGAAGATTTCAGAATTAGAGACATGCATCCAAACTTTAATTGAGGACAGTAAGAATGTGAGGGCTCTAGATACGGCTTGGGATGCGACTAGCTCAGGGAGTCCTGTACATTGTTCGGTTCCGGTTACAGAGCCTCCGCAGCAGGGCGACTGTATGATCACTGATCATAACCCAGATGTGCTCTGTTTGACAGAAACCTGGCTAAAACCTGATGATTACATTATTTTAAATGAGTCTACCCCCCAAGATTACTGTTATAAACATGAGCCACGTCCAAAAGGTAAAGGGGGAGGTTTTGCTTCAATTTATATCTATGTTTTCAGTTTTTCTCAGAGGGCGGGCTTCAAGTATAACTCGTTTGAAGTAATGGTGCTTCATATAACATTATCCAGAGAAACACATGTTAATGATAAATCCCCTGTGATGTTTGTACTGGCTACTGTATACAGGCCACCAGGACACCATACAGACTTTATTAAATAATTTGCTGATTTTCTATCTGAATTAGTGCTGGCTGCAGATAAAGTTTTAATTGTTGGTGATTTTAATATCCATGTTGATAATGAAAAAGATGCATTGGGATCAGCATTCATAGACATTCTGAACTCTATTGGGGTTAGACCAGTGTTTCCCAACGCACCCTGGGGTGCCGTCTTTCGGGAGCAGGGGTGCCGTGTAAAAAATCATTTTTTAATATTTTTAAATTGCTAAAATTTTCAAATAAGCATCTATTATATAATATCCATTTCTGATGTCGCCAATAATTATAGATTCACCGAAATTTCGGCTGCCGCAAATTAGTTCACCGCTCAGGTTTCACTTTCACGTGGTGTGACGCTCTGCGTATTGCGTGTGTGCTCCGCTCAGTCGCTCACGGCCCATGTGAGTGCTCCACTCATATACCGTTCATGCCTTATTCTCTACTATAGGAGTGTCAGGCACACAACACGGACACAGATGCAGGCTTCAGCGGGAAAACTGTTTATTTATAATAAGTCCAAACAAAAAGGGAAATTCCTCGAATGAACAAAAATCCAGCCGGTATTTGGAAAAATAGTCCAACAGATATACTGAGCAAACAAAAACGTCCTTGCAAAAAACACCCGGCAGAGGGCACGAATAGACAGGACTAGACAGGACCAGACGGGACGGCTGAGCGTTGGCGAACTGGCGAACAACGATCTAGCACTGGACGACACACAAGAGGGGAATAAATAGAGCAGGAGACTAACAGAACATTGAATTCAGGTGAGCGAAATCAAACAATAATGAGCAATACGGGTGGTAACGATAGGGAGGAAGCGAAAGCCAAGGCAGACGGGACCGCAGCTTCGGGTTCCTGTGTGGGAAACAAGGGGGGTTGATAACATACAGAACACTGGAATGGGGACATACCTGTGGCAGAGGCCGGAAGGGAATTATGGGCGTACTCTACCCAGGACAGCTGTTGGCACCAGGAGCTCGGATTGTGGGATGCCAGGCAGCGAAGAGTACGTTCTAAATCCTGGTTTGCCCACTCGGACTGCCCGTTGGTCTGGGGATGGAATCCTGATGACAGACTCGTAGAGGCCCCGATCTGCCGACAGAACTCCCTCCAAAACCGGGAGACAAACTGGGGACCCCTATCGGAGACCACGTCGACCGGAAGACCATGAATCCGGAACACGTGATCAACCACCACCTGTGCAGTCTCCTTGGCTGAGGGGAGCTTGGGAAGGGGAATGAAATGGGCTGCCTTGGAGAAACGGTCCACCACCGTGAGAATGACGGTGTTGCCCTTAGATTCAGGGAGGCCAGTGACAAAATCAAGGGCCAAGTGTGACCAGGAGCTAGAAGGGATGGGCAAAGGGCGGAGCAGACCAACGGGAGGCACATTGGAAGTCTTGTTCTGAGCGCACACCGAGCAGGCGGCCACGAACTGCCTGACATCCTTGGCCATGGACGGCCACCAGAATCGCTGACGGATGGCAGCCAGTGATCTCTGGACTCCTGGGTGACAGACCAGCCTGGATGAGTGACCCCACTGGATTACTTCAGATCGTAGTTTGGTTGGAACAAACAGACTGCCCGCCGGAACCCCCCTTGGCACTGGGCTTTTAAGTAAAGCTTCCTCTACTCGTCTTTCGATGCACCAGGAGAGGGATCCCACCACCACCTCTTTGGGCAAAATGGTGTCAACTGATTCCTCCTCCCCAGGGGCCTCGAACTGACGAGAAAGTGCATCGGGCTTGACATTTTTGGACCCGGGCCTGAAAGACAGGGTGAAATTGAATCGGCCAAAGAAGAGGGCCCAGCGAGCCTGTCGGGAGCTCAGCCTCCTGGCTGAACGGACATATTCGAGGTTCTTATGGTCCGTCCAGATCAGGAAGGGCTGAGCTGCACCCTCCAACCAGTGATGCCACTCTCCCAAAGCCAGCCTGACCACCAACAACTCCCGATTACCTATGTCGTAATTCCGTTCTGGGGGACTCAGGCGATGGGAGAAGGCACAGGGGTGCACCTTCCCATCCTGGAGTGACCGCTGTGATAGGACCGCGCCTACTCCGACATCGGAGGCATCCACCTCAACAATGAATTGACGTTCAGGGTCTGGAATAGACAAGACAGGAGCAGAGATAAACCGGGACTTTAATTTATCAAAGGCCTCCTGTGCATCAACATTCCATTTGAACGGTACCTTAGGAGAGGTGAGTGCCGTTAAGGGTGCAGCAATCTGACCAAAGTTCCGGATGAAACGCCGATAAAAGTTGGCAAACCCCAGGAACCGCTGCAGAGCCTTACGAGAGTCAGGAGCTGGCCACTCGGCAACGGCCCTTACCTTACAGGGGTCCGCTTTGATCTCGCCCACAGAAATAATGAACCCCAAGTACGGAACCGACTGGGCATGGAAGACGCACTTCTCCGCCTTACCAAAGCTGGTTCTCCAGCAGCCGTTGTAGCACCTGCTGAACATGCTGAGTGTGTACCTGCAGAGACGGAGAAAATATCAATATATCGTCAAGATACACAAAGACAAAGTGATTCATCATGTCTCTCAACACATCGTTAACCAGGGCCTGGAAGACAGCTGGGGCATTGGTCAGACCAAACGGTACTCAAAGTGTCCCGTGGGTGTGTTGAAAGCTGTCTTCCACTCATCCCCCTCCCGTTTGCGAATCAGGTGATAGGCATTCCGGAGTTCAAGCTTGGTGAATACCCTGGCTCCCAATCAGGTGATAGGCATTCCGGAGGTCAAGCTTGGTGAAGACCCTGGCTCCCTGCAAAAGCTCGAAGGCAGACGACATGAGAGGCAAGGAGTACCTGTTCTTTATAGTGATGTCGTTCAGGCCTCCATAACCCTTCTTGACAAAGAAGAACCCAGCACCTGCGGGAGATGAAGAGGGTTGGATGAGACCGACTTTCAGGGATTCGTTAATATACTTGTCCATGGCCTCTCTTTCAGGACCGGAAAGGGAAAACAAGTGACCCTTTGGCGGAGAAGTGCCTGGGAGGAGCTCGATGGCACAATCATATGGGCGATGCGGAGGTAAGGAGGTGGCCCGGGACTTGCTGAACACTTGGCGCAGGTCGTAGTACTCTGCCGGGACCCCGGTCAAATCAGCCACCTCCGCCTGCAAGACAGGGCATACAGACACAGGAAAAGAGGCATCACCCAAACAAGATGCAAGACAAAACTGGCTCCATGACAAGACGGAGTTGCTAGACCAATCCACGTGAGGGCCATGCTGCACCAACCACGGGTGCCCCAACACTATGGGAGCACTCGGGGATTCAAGAAGGAACAGCGTGGTCACCTCACGGCAGGGACGCGGGAAGTAGGGGTGCTGAGGGGGCTGCAGCACCCCTTGTTTTCACATGGTTGCAAATTCAACGCCAAGTTTGTTCATTTAAATTTATTCAGTTTTAGCATTTAATAATTTATTTGTAATGATCTCTGAAATGTAAATTGTAAGTGGGCTATAATAAACCCATGTTCATCTTTATAAACATGATTCAGTTTACTTGTGATGTTTTCTATATGGGATGATTAGCCTAATCCTCATGAACACGTGACGCTGGCGCGTGGTATCAGCCATGAACTATACAGAATGCGAACAAGATTAACTTTAATACAAGGAGATAATGGCGCAAAAGCGAATTTCAGATTTTTTTAAATGCCCATCCCAGCAAAAACTTTCCAAAATCGGCATCCAAACAACACCAGCCCCAGCACGAGCACTGACGTAAGTGAACCAGCCCCCCCCTCTCCCTTCAACCAACACGGACACACACAGCACCCCCAACCGAAAACATCTTCCCGCGCCCCTGCCTCACGGTGATTGCCTGAGACAATAAGATTGACAGGAGGGGTAGCATAGTAGACAGTAGTGATTAAAGTGCCATTCAGGGATCGGGCAGGAATAGGTTCAGGAAGAGGGATGGCAGGAATCCCCCACTGGGTGGCTAGAGAGCTATCCATAAAGTTGCCCTCGGCTCCTGAATCAATCAGTGCCGAGCAGGAGTTAGAAAAGTCACCAAACAGAATAGAAACAGGAAGGCAGGCTTGCCGCAGTACAGGCACAGCCCTAGGGCAAGACATTGCTGCTTCAGTTGGGGAGTGAGGCGAAGGCGCCCCACCTGCATAGGCTCAGGCTCAGTGGAAGTTGTGTTCAAGAAGTCTGTAGGGGAAACCGGAGACAACTCCTCCGCCCTCCAGGACGGACAAACTGACAGGCGCTGACGACGGCGGCGAAGGCGACCCTTGATCCGTAATGCCATATTGATAAGGTCATCAAAATCATACGGCAAGTCATGAGTGGCCAGCTCATCCTGAATGTCATCCTCCAGCCCTGCACGGAACATGGATCGGCAGGCCCCTTCATTCCAGTCACAGGAAGCTGCCAGGGTTTTGAATTGGATAGCATACTCCGTCACTGAACGACCCCCCTGACGACGCCGTGCTAGTTGGTCAACTGCTTCCTGAGCCCTGGCAGAGCGGTCAAACAGCCTCACCATCTTCTGGCAGAAATCCTCAAATGATGCACAACAGGGAGCTTGAGTCTCCCAGATGGACGTTCCCCAGTCTCGAGCCTTTCCCGTTAGGAGCGTCACTACAAAAGCCACTTTGGACTCCTCAATTGCATATGTGCGTGGCTGTAGGGCAAACACCACAGAACACTGGGACAAGAAAGCCCGGCAGGAGTTGGGGTCTCCATCATAGGGCGGTGGATTGTTGCTCAGGCTCATGACGAGGAAGAGGATGAACTGGGCCACTCCTCGCTGCAGCTCTTGAATGCGAGTGGTAAGCTCAGCTACTTGGTTAGCCAGAAACTCCACCTCCCTTGTGGTGTTGGTCAGTCTGGCTTCATGCTGGCCCAAAAGAGCTCCCTGCTGGGTGACCGCGGTTCTGACAGAATCTGGGCCTGCTGTGTCCATTTTGGCTAGATCGTTCTGTCAGGCACACAACACGGACACAGATGCAGGCTTCAGCGGGAAAACTGTTTATTTATAATAAGTCCAAACAAAAAGGGAAATTCCTCGAATGAACAAAAATCCAGCATTAGGAAAAATAGTCCAACAGAAATACTGAGCAAACAAAAACATCCTTGCAAAAAACACCCGGCAGAGGGCGCTCAATGGCGCGGCCACATGAGAAATTAGAGGGTGGAGAGAGGAGGAAGTGGCGAGGGAGCCGGCGTCCGAACGGGGTGAGAAAACTTCTGCGGGGATGCAGATGCCCGGCCTAGGAAACGGGGAAGGAGAAATAGAAAAACAAAACAAATGTAAGAAGCAACAAAAACCTGACAGGTAGCCGACAATGGCACGAATAGATAGGACTAGACAGGACTAGACAGGACCAGACGGGACGGCTGAGCGTTGGCTAACTGGCAAACAACGATCTAGCACTGGACGACACACAAGAGGGGAATAAATAGAGCAGGAGACTAACAGAACATTGAATTCAGGTGAGCGAAATCAAACAATAAATGAGCAGTACGGGTGGTAACGAGAGGGAGGAAGGAATGCCACAGAAGAGTACATGGTGAACGATCAAAACAAAACACCATGTGTTCACAACATGCAGACAGATACAAAACACGAAAACCGAAGGACAGGGGGATCAAACCGAGGACATGACACTCTTTTCTAGCATTTTAGATACAGTTGCTCCTTTACGCTTAAGGAAGATTAAGGAAAACAGTCTGACACCGTGGTATAATGAGCCAATTCGTAGCAGGGAATGAAGAGGTATCATATCGATCACAAGTGCAGTATGGAGTACCACAAGGCTCAGTACTAGGGCCGTTACTCTTCACGCTTTACATGTTACCCTTGGGAGATATCATCAGGAAACACGGTGTTGGCTTTCACTGTTATGCTGATGATACTCAGATACTCAGCGGCCCGGCGAAACATGCCAATTTGAAAAACTAACAGAATGCATAGTCGATATAAAAAACTGGATGACGAGTAATTTCAGAATTTCAAAAAACAGAGGTGTTAATTATAGGACCTAAAAACTCTGCATGTAATAACCTAGAACACTGTCTAAAACTTGTTTCTTACTGCTAAATTCTGAAAAAACAGAGGTGTTAATTATAGGACCTAAAAACTCTGCATATAATAACCTAGAACACTCTTTAAGACTTGATGGGCTGCTCGTCAATTCTTCGTTATCAGTTAGGAACCTAGGTGTGCTATTTGATAGCAATCTTTCCTTAGAAAGCCACGTTTCTAGCATTTGTAAAACTGCAACTGATCTCAAAAATATATCTAAATTACGAAATGCTGTCAATGTCAAATGCAGAAATGTTACAGTAATTATTGCGTTCATAACCTTAAGGTTAGTTTATTGTAATGCTTTATTGGGTGATTGTTCTGCACGCTTAATAAACAAACTCCAGCTGGTCCAAAATGCAGCAGCTAGAGTTCTTACTAGAACCAGGAAGTATGTCCATATTAGCCCGGTTCTGTCAACACTGCACTGGCTACCTATTAAACATCGTATAGATTTTAAAATCTTGCTTATTACTTATAAAGCCCTGAATGGTTTAGCACCTCAGTATTTAAATGAGCTCTTATTACACTATAGTCCTCCATGTCCGCTGCGTTCTCAAAACTCAAAACTTTCATTTTGTGTTTGTTTATTTTATTAAAGTCTTTAAATGTTCTCCGTGTCCCGTGACTACGAACTTTGTTACATTTGTGCCGAAACCCGGGAGGAAGGAGGGACACGCTGCCAGAGATCCCTCGCTGCTGTGGTGAGTCCACGGTGTCATCGAGCATGGCGGAGCAGTCTGCCGCTATGGAGGCTCGAGGCGGCGGGCTGGAGTGAGTTGCCGTGGGGGCGGACGAACTCGCTGCCGGCCGCCTGGGCTGTGGAGGGACTGCTGGGCTGCCCGAACCCAGAGGAACCGTCGCCGTCCACCGGGCGGCGGAGGCGTGTCGGCCGTCCACCGAGGGCTGTCCAGTGCCGCCGCCTGGGCTATGGAGGGACTGCTGCTGTCCGTGAGGGAGCGGAGGAGTCGTCGCCGTTCGCCTGAGGCCGGAGCCTGCTGCCATCCGCCATGATGGGGAGGAGCAGGGAACGGGGGACTCCTGCCGGCTGCCCGAACCCAGAGGAACCGTCGCCGTCCACCGGGCGGCGGAGGCGTGTCGGCCGTCCACCGAGGGCTGTCCAGTGCCGCCGCCTGG
>NW_015657300.1:12753-15584 GCF_001515625.1 Sinocyclocheilus rhinocerous
ATTTCTCCATTCTGTCACCGATGGAGTTTTGGTTCCTTGCCGCTCTCGCCTCTGACTTGCTTAGTTGGGGACACTTCATTTCCAGCAATATCGTTGACTTGATTGCACAGATACTATTTAAACTGAACTGAGCTGGATGATGACATCACTGAATTCAATGATGAACTGCCTTTAACTGAAAAATGAGTGTTTACTATTGTCATTTTGCATTATTGACACACTATTTTCCTAATTAATGCTGTACAGTTGCTTTGACACAATTTGTATTGTTAAAAGCGCTATATAAATAAAGGTGACTTGACTTGACTCGTGTTCATCTTCAGTTCTCTCTTCACAGCAGTTCAGTCAGTTTACTGTTTGAGTAAATTAAATACTCCAGGACATTGGTTTATTTTGACTCAGAGGGAGTGTCAGCCACGTTAAAAAAGTGAATAACTTAAGTAATTTGTGGATTAATGCTTACTGGAGACGCGAACCGTTTCAAACGATTCAGTCCGATTTGGTGAACTGGTTCAACCGGTTCACTAAGAAGAACCGGTTAAATCGAATGATTCGTTCGCGAACCGGACATCACTAATAGTGACATCTGTTGGTCAAAGCCATGCAGGAACACCGCAAACATTGCTTGTTCAGTAATCTAAAGTGTATATTCTATCATTTAATAAGTTACTCTGCCAGACAATAATAGTTCATGGCTTCAGATATAGAGGAATATATTTCAACAAAAATCACATGCATTTTATGAAGAAATGAAAGCCATTACACATAAACATAATGAATAGATGTTCACTTCGATGATTTGTTAGTTTTATTAGCTGTCACTTTCATGCATCACATGCATAAGCCCACAATGTTTATACAGTAGCCCAATCTCATCTCGCTAGCACAAAGCATAGTTGTTCGTTACCACGGCAACCGCTTGGTCTTCAGCGCATAGATATGTAAACATATCTATGCTTCAGCATCCCACACCGCTTCTTGCAGGACATGTGAACGTGAAAAAATGCTTAATGTGGCTTAAAGTACAATGACAAAATAAGGATACAATATTATTGATCATGTTTAAGAGCCCAGAATTTGAACACAACACCCAAAGTTGCACGTTAAGCATTTTCCTATAGAAAACCGTTATAGAAAATGCATAAGCGCTGCTGTTTTGTGTTGCATTCATATTTTGGGTCCACCTGAATGCCTGTATATACAATATGCATGATCATTAAGTTGTGTACTGAATTTGGTTCACTCTGTCTTTGTACTTCAAGCCACGTTAAACATTTTTCACGTTAAGCGTTTGTCCTGCTTCTGGACCAAGCCATTGCCGTGGTAACGAACAACGATGCTTTGTGCTTTTGAAATGAGATGGCTTACTGTATGAACATTGTATGCATGTGATGCATGAAAGGGACCGCTAATACAACTAATAAATCATCAAAATAAACATCTATAAATTAAGTTTATATGTGTAATGGCTTTCATTTCTTCATAAAATGCCTGGATTTCTTAATTTAAATATTAGTCTGGAATGTTTGAAGCCATAACTATCTGGCAGAGTAAGTGCTACAAATTAACAAAAGACTACATGTAGATAATTTATCTGAAATCATTATTTAATGACACATGATATCATTATACACTTTGGATTACAGAACAAAGCAATGTTTGCGGTGTTCCTGCACGGCTTTGCCCAACAGATGTCGCTAGCGTGCCATCACTCTTGCGTTGCGCATGCGTGGATTAAGTCATTATTTTGAGAAAATTTCTCATTATTACGAGAAACGAAGTCATTATTACGAGAAACTAAGTCATTATTATGAGAAACTAAGTCATTATTACGAGAAACAAAGTCATTATTATGAGAAAGTTTCTCATTATTATGAAACTAAGTCGTTATTACGAGAAATGTTCTCATTACGAGAAAGTTTCTCATTATTACGAGATACTAAGTCATAATTATGAGAAAGTTTGGTAACACTTTCTATGAAGCCCGTATTTATAATACATTATAAGGGTATTCTTAAGGCATTATAATGAATGCATAATGCATTATAAAAACCCTTATAATAAGGTGTATCATCTCATGAATATTCATAAGAACAGTTTTAATATATTATAATATTTACTTATTTGTGGTTATAGCTTTTAAGAGTATGATGATTTATAACACAATGAACACGTTGCATCCACTTTTACAATGGATTATATTTCTCATAGTTATAATGTATTATAAGTCTCATATTGTCACACCCCTATGGACTATCGATTGTGGTTTCTCCCTCTGTGTCCTTATTTAGTTGTTCCTGTTCTCATTATTAGTTAATCACCTCATTGTGCTCACCTGTCTGCCCCTCGTTATCCAGCCTATATCAGTTCCTGTCCATTGTGTTCCAGTTTGCCGGTTATTGTGAATGTTACCCTGAATGTGGATGTCTACCCTGTCTGAATTCCCTGTTGTAAGTCATTAAATATCCGTTTATTCGTCATCTTTGTGTTCCTGCCTGGTCTCTGGAACACCCTGCCCGTGACAGAATAACCGACCCAAAAACAGTTTAACTTCCGTGTTCTCCCCTCCGTTTGTTTTCCGGTTTGTCCTCAGTGTTTTTCTTTCCGTTGTGTTTACCCCATGGATCCCTTCACGTGCCCCGTATTCCTCGCCGGATCCACTTCGGACCCAGAGCCCAGCCCACCATCTCCCCATGGTACGGAGCATCAGCGTGAGCTCACCGATGACGGAGAGCCATTTCCCGCCGCGATCCGCGGGCCAGAGCGAAGCCAAGCGACTGAGAGGAGGATCGCCTCGGATGTTGAGCCCAACCCGTCAGACCAGGTGCGAG
>NW_015657300.1:15639-23817 GCF_001515625.1 Sinocyclocheilus rhinocerous
CTGTCACACCCCTGTGGACTGTTGATTGTGGTTTCTCCCTCTGTGTCCTTATTTGGTTGTTCCTGTTCTCGTTATTAGTTAATCACCTCATTGTGCTCACCTGTCTGCCCCTCGTTATCCACCCTATATCAGTTCCTGTCCATTGTGTTCCAGTTTGTCGGTTATTGTGAATGTTACCCTGAATGTGGATGTCTACCCTGTCTGAATTCCCTGTTGTAAGTCATTAAATATCCGTTTATTCGTCATCTTCGTCTTCTTGCCTGGTCTCTGGAACACCCTGCCCGTGACACATATCTTGCCATTTTTCTTATGCTACTTTACTTAAAGCGGTCAAAGACCACTTATAAGTAGTAGTAATAATAATAATAACATTTTTTTTTCTCTCAAACAGCCATAAGATCAGATATCAGATCAGATGAATGTGTAATATGACACATTTGCTTTGAACTATTTTTATTGTAATATCAGTTGGATTATTTTGATGGTACCCTTTAAACAGCTGTTGATAAGTGACTCTGCAACTACATATCAACTAGCGGTCATTAGAGTATTAGTATGTCTGCTACTGTAAATATTTGCTAACACTTTATTTTGATGGTCAACCAACAGATAAACTGACTATAAGTGTCTTTGCAAGTACGTCAACTTATTCTACCATACTAGATTCTACCATTCTTGAGCATACTAATACTCTAATGAGAGTTAGTTGGCACGTAGTTGCAAAGTTGCTTATAGTCGATTGATTAAGGGGACCATCAAAATAAAATGTAACCATATAAAACATTGCATTTTTTTCAGTTGGAGACTTGGAGTATAAAGCTCACATCAATTAAATAACATTAGCTCTACAGGAAACACTCAACATCTAACCACTCACAAGCTGTAATAAGATATTGTGCAGATCTTAAATAAACAATGTCAAGATATGATACAGTCCATTATTCTGTAAATGAAGTAGATTTAATATGGTGTTCATTGTGTGTTATAAATAATCATACTCTTAAACTTATAACCACAAATACGTAAGTATTATGATGTATTATAACTGTTGTTATGATTATTCATGAGTTGATATAACATATTATAAGTTTTTTTATAATGCATTATGCATTCATTATAATGCCTTAAGAATACCCTTATAATGTATTATAAATACGGGCTTCATAGAAAGTGTTACCGAAAGGTTCTCATTATTATGACTTACAGAATCATATTTTTTCTCAACTCTGGCGGAAACAGGCTTCCATATAATGTGAGTGATATTTGCCAGTACATCTGTAGTTGGCTAAAATGTAGTTGTCTTTTTGCACACAATGAAAAACAATTAGAACTTTTTAGACAGTCCCTCGAACTTCCCACACTACATTGGACATTCAGTGGACATTCGCAAGTAAATATGCCATTAAAACAATACTTGGCCATTTTGATCGATTATGAAAAAAATTTAGTAGGTTGACAATCATGACGCTTTAAGCTTGATGTTGACTAGTTGCTGGTCCTATAGGCGCAACAGGATAAGAAATCTTTGAAAGACTTCCACATTTACGCTCCATTTCCAAACAGTTAAAATGACAAATAAATGCATAGGCCTACTCTGAAAGCGCTCCACAAGTCATGTGTGATTATATTACTGGATGCTCGAAATTGTACGGGAGAATGCACGTTTTAAACGGCTTATTGTACAGGTAAATTAATCGCCGTTCTAATCTAATGTGCTGCTGCACTGTAATGCACACACATAGGCTACAGACAGTAGCTCGTACATCACGCGCAGATAGCGTGCACACAGAATCATTCAGTGTGGAAATGTAGTCAACACTGTTCTGTGATTTCTCAATAAACTAGCTTAGGAACTGAAACGTTCAAGCTTATATTTCTTAATAACTAAATCCCACAGCTTCACTACTAGTAGAGACGCTGCCTGGTAGAATTAATTCACAGAACGCCATCGCTCTCACTAATGCATTCATATGAATGTAATCTTTACTGTGCTACTTTATCTGTATCTGATTTAGAACGAGCAGAAATCTGTGAGAAATATAACAACACAAAGACAAAAGAACTGATAAAAATGAACTGTTATAGGAGCAATAGCCTTGTGGGCAGCGCTATGTCATATGCCAGTCGACTAAAAATCATAAGTCATTCAACCCCTAATACCCACATACTCAAAACTGACCAAAAAAAAAATTTTTTTAAGTAACTTCAGTTATGTGGAGCCAGTGTCCATTTGTCTCGGTAAGAATGAGTCAGACAAAGAATGTTTTGCACAATATGTCCCGGTGAATCTGTCCTCAGAGACAGTAAGGGAGCAATTGCACAAAATCAGAAGTACACTGTAAAAAAAAATAAATAAATAAAAACTCGTAAAAAAAAATGGTAAATGACTGGCAGCTACGGTTGCCAAACAAAAACCGTAAAATTAAAGTAAAATATCTTAATTCAAATAAAGTGCAAAAACAATAATTTTACAGAAATTTTCATTAAAAGTTTTAGTGAAAAACAATGTTATTTTACGGATTTTCCTTGTTAAAATTAAGATATTTAACTTTAATTTTATGGGGTTTGTTTTGCATCCGTAGCTGCCAGTCATTTGATCGTTTTTTTTTATGGGACTTTTTTTTTTACAGTGTAAAACCCTTATTTTACAGATTCTTCCTTGTTTCAACTATGATATTTTACTTAAATTTTACATTTTTATTTGGCAGCCGTAGCTGTCAGTCATTTGACCGTTTTTTACAGGACTTTTTTACAGTGAAAAACCCTTATTTTACAGGTATTTCCTAGATTATTACAATAAAAGCACTAAATGTTCTACAGAGAAACACTGTTATTTACAAATCATTACAATCAAAAACCTTCAATAAAGTGTCAAAGTATGCTAAAGATGGAAAATTAACAGTTTTATTTGGAAGACAAAATACAAAGTCTGTACAAATGCCATATAAAATACAAATTTTACATTTCAGTTTTTTTAAGAAATACAGCACAATTACATTTAAAATACTGTACTGATGAAGAACATAGAACAGTTTCATCAAAATGTTGAATTAAATATTTTCAACTTAAAGGATAACTTCACTTCCAGAATAAATATTTCCTGATAATGTACTCACCCCCATGTAATCCAAGATGTTCATGTCT
The DNA here is from genome assembly GCF_001515625.1 of Sinocyclocheilus rhinocerous. NCBI lineage: Eukaryota > Metazoa > Chordata > Actinopteri > Cypriniformes > Cyprinidae > Sinocyclocheilus > Sinocyclocheilus rhinocerous. Next base: position 18,784 of record NW_015657300.1, read on the forward strand.
TTCTTTACTCAGTCAAAAAGAAATTAAGGTTTTTGAGGAAAACATTCCAGGATTTTCTCCATATAGTGGACTTCAATGGGAGCCAACAGGTTGAAGGTCCAAATTTCAGTTTCAATGCAGCTTTCTGAGGGCTTTACAAGTTCCCAGCCACCCTTATTCCTCGGCTGGGATCGTGTAGAGCCCTTTGAAGCTGCACTGAAACTGAAATTTGGACATTCAACCCGAGTGACTTTTATACTTTTAATGCCATATTTAGTAATATTTGCGTTCCCTTTCGAAGGAATTTCGAACTGCGTCCTCTAGGGGTCGCTATGGGGGAACACCTCGGCGTGACCCGTGTCTGAAGCATACATTCAAAACTCCAACACGTTGGCTGGCGACAGCCTATGACGTCACTAACGGTGTGACCACAGTATAAAGGGGCACCGGGAGAACACGTCATCCTCTTCTTCATCTTCAAGTGACTGTTTTGTTCGAAGCGTGCATTCCGGTGGTAAGAACGATCTTTTCTTCCCTTGTCATGGCGAGCACTAGTAAGACGTTTAAGAGGTGTGTGGATCCGTGTCCTCGCTATTTGACACCTGATGACACACACAATCTTTGCGCCGTTTGTTTGGGCGAAGAGCACGCACGCGTTGTCCTCGAGGGGGCAATCTGTGTCCACAGCAAGCGTTTTTCTATGAAAAAGCTCCACTCTCGTCTGTCTCTCTTTTCGAGAAAGGAGGGGCAGCTGTCTTCTCCCCGTGGTTCAGGACCCGCCGTTGCCGAGGCACAGAGGAGAATTAGCTTGTGTGGAACGCAGGCGATCTGGCCGATGAGTTTAAGGAGGGACTTTCCCTCTCGCGCTCATTGGCCGTGGATGAGGGCGAGCTGCTGGATGATGATGCAATTTCCCTGACATCATCTGATCCAGCAGCTTGTGCTCTGCTCGGTTCTGCCCAGGAAGAGTAGGAGATGTCTGAGGAGGGCGAAGAAGTCAAGACTGAGCCCTCTCAATCCTCCTGCTCTGCGTATGATGAGCTGTTGGAGGTTATGGAACGCGCCACGGCGAGGCTCGACTTGCCGTGGAAGTGGGCCAAGAAGGTGGTGCCACGGGGTCGTCTCAACGAGCGTTATCTCTCTGACCATAGCCTCCCCAGCTCAAGTGAGCCTTCCATTTCTTCCTGATCTCCATACGAAGATCAAGAAGGAATGGAAGAGGCCGTTTTCCTCCCGCATCCATAAGTTCCAGCATACGAGTTATGCCAACATTGAGGGGATGCGTGAAAGCGGCTATGAGATGATGCCCCTTATAGAAGAGACGCTAGCTAGCTATCTCTCTGTGAGTGAGACATCCTCTCTCAAGGCTCCCTCCTTGCCATCTAAGCCCCTTCAGGATACATCTCGCTTAAATGGCAGGGCATACGCAGCAGCAGGTCAGTCTGTCGCTTCGTTGTACACGATGGCGGTGCTTCAGGCATACCATGCTGATCTGCTGAAAGACTTGGATAAGGGTCAGGGCCTTTCCCCTGATGAGGTAGCTGAGCTGTGCCGCACTACGGATCTTGCTCTCCATGCCACAAAGCAGGCCGTCACTGCTATGGGCAGATCTATGGCGGCCATGGTGGTAATGGAGAGACATCTGTGGGTGAACCTGGCAGATATCGGGAAGAAAGAGAAGGGCTTTCTCCTCGATGCTACGGTTTCGCCTTCCGAACTTTTTGGTACCTACGTCGAGATGGTGGTTGAGAAGTTTAGGGAGGCAAAGGCGTGCTCAGCAACCTTCAAAACCTTCATTCCACAAAGGTCCAGGTCTGAGCCTGAACAATGCAGGGGTACTGGCCCGTTCCGGTCTGAGGATCAGAGACGGGCACAGAAGGCTAATGTCACGACTCGTGCCCCTCCCCCACCTGCGGGTGAGGCTAGGAGGAAGCGCGAGTCAAAGGGAGGTAGGCAAGACCTGAGGGAGGTGATCCAGACGAGGCGTAACCTCGTCTGACCAGAGTAAGACCTGAAACATCTACTCACCTCCCTTAGGGGGTTTAACATCTGCCCTCATCTTCCCCTTCCTAATTCCCCTGTAACCACCATCAACAAGGAACCTCCTGCGCTTGCATTGCAGTTTCTTGAATAGCTGGAGAGGGGCAGCTAGTGATGTAGGGTGCTATGTTTTTGTGTTCGTGAACACAAAGAGAGAGTTTGAGTAACTTTGTTGATGGGGCTGTAAGCAGGGGTCCGCTAATGACCGGGCTACACATGTGGTCAAACTATTAATCAAAGCACTGATGGTTCACAGGATTGGTCACTATGAAGCTATCAGAAAAAAACAAAACTGAAATAAAATCAGAAAGAGACAGAGGGAGAAGGAAGGGCTTTCCTTATTTAGTTTAAGCTAGGAGATATGACTAAGCAGTTGTCACTTGTTCAAAGGAATGCTGCAGCAGGGTCATAAACCTAGGGAGACTGTTAGCTAAGCTAGCAGGGACACATCGAACACCTCAAGGTATATAAACATAAACAATAGGAAGTTTTTCTAGTCTTCTCAGGGCCTATAGCATAATGAATGTTAACTGTACCTTATGTAATAGCCATGTGCTGAGAAGTAAAGAGGGGTAGAGCAGAGACAGGAATTAGGCTACTAATAACCTGTACGGCTCATTAAGGATACAATGTGGGGTGGGACCGACCCAATTGAATCCAAAGAGAAGGTGATAGCACAAACAGGAAATGAAACCAGGAGTGAGGGGGAGAGAGAGAGAGAGAGGAGTGGTTTGAAAGTTACACTTTACACTCACACCTATCTAAGTGTTAGTCAGATGCTAACAGCTAGCAGTTGAGGTAAAGGGCTTAGCGAATTGGGATAAATCAGGAAGATTTATGCAATTCTTTGGTTTTTACATCCTAAAGGGCTTAACTTAAATGCCTGTGTGGCTGCTACAGAGTTAGCTTTGGCTACACTCAGTTGTTTGTTTAAACAAGGGTCTGTGACGTGTGTGCTGTTATCAGATTGAACCGGAAGAGGCTGCTCTCAACTTCCAGGGTCAGACGTTGCTAAGAGACCGATACAAGCTAACAACACGTGCAAGTGGAGCAGAACTTGCGCTGCTGTAAACATGCATGGGAACTCACGCGCAGTCAGTTATGACGTATCGCATACATCTTCTTTCACAAATCAAAACAGCACATTCACTTCACACACAATGGCAAATTACTAGTTAGCTAGGCTAGAATTACACCATTAATTCTCTATTCAATTGCATCACCTTAATGACTACAATGGTACCATTTATATGGGTTGCTAATCTGAGATTTCTTCGACAGATAAGGTTTACGCTCTACTAACAACAGAAATTAGGATTTCTTTGCTAAAATCAGGTTAGTTTCTTATCGTACGATTTAAACACATTATATCACTGAAAACTTTCTACTGCTCGTAGGAAGGCACATTCAAGCTGTAGTCTATCTGATTTTATCAGAAACTGCATGTGTAAGACGTTAATAAAATTTATGAGACAAACACACAAGTTTGATACTGAGTCCGCTTGCAAATAATGTTTAAACGATCGCCACCGTTCTCCACCATTTATGTTGCAAATTAGCTCAAAAGGGAAATGTATATAAATAATGACAGTTAATTATGATTAATTACAATTATTTATATCAGCTGCCAGTAGTAACTGTAGCAGAATTAAATTGCCCTCACCTAATCTGTTCGCCCAGCGAACGTTCAGTGTAAGTTCATATCAACTCTAGGAAAGGATATTTTCGTGGCCACAGAAAATACTTTCATACAGTATTAATGCATTAGAGCATGTAGCAAGGATCAAAATCGTAAAGAGACATTAATTTGCAAGGCAGAATCAGAAACTCGTGTAATTTGTGCACAAGAGTTTTATTAACTAAACACTAACACAAACTAGTCTAACAAACAAACAAACATACATATACACTCACGCATGCATACAAAGGGGGAGCTAAAGTGGATGAATGAAGCCCTCAGAGAAACCAGAGAATGTAGTTGTGGAAAATGAGTCAGAACCACCCGAGTAAAACCATCAGCACCTTTTTAGAACGGGGTCTACAGCTTATACTAAACCTCTGTTTCGTTTAGTTAAATGTACGATACTTGCATTGCCTTGGCTTTGAACAAGCGTCCGGATGCAGTCTCAGATGAAAGTATTGATGGTTTGAAGGTTCGGTGGTGTAGGAGTCGCGATCACCTTCTTCCGGGTTTGAAGAGTGATGAACTCCAAAAAGATGTTATTCTGACTCTGTATCATGTTATTCCGGGTTCGAAGAGTGATGAACTCCAAAAAAAGGTTATTCTGACTCTGTCGTGGTCGGGAGAGTTTTCTCCCAGATGAAGGTGATGAAGAGCTAAGAGAGACATCGGCTGAGATCCAAGGATCGTTGGTGAATGTAAAGATAAGGCCGAAGCCTGGTGCAGACTTAAGGTTTGCAGAAGCCTTCTAGCTCTCATCCTCATTTTCTCAGAATCTAACAGAACCGCAGACTGACAGAGGCGGGTCACTGATGTGAGAGCTTTATCTCCTATTGAGCTCACACCTCCGGGGAGTCAAAGAGATTCTTAGAACAGTAATATATTGCCTATGTACCAACATATAATATAGACTCTCATTTAGATCATCAGAAGACGAATTCATAGATACTAAACATGGTAAGATTACATATAGGTAAGATTACATGAACGAGTGGTTCTATCATAAGCATGCATAAAACAGTATACAATACAAAAGACAATATACAAGAACAATAACAACATACCCAATTACCTGAAGTATATGTGTGTTCATTCAAAAAAAGGTTTTCCTATGAATTCATTAGAGAAGAGTTCATTTTTATGGGCATTATGTGTCTGTTTTAGAGAGAACTGAGTAGGAGGACGATTCTCTCTACATACTTTTAAGTCGTAAAAGTTTATCTGATCTGGCTGAGGGGTCCTGGTTGCCATGGTAACCAGGGGCCTGGTGTCGTTCACAGACATCCTGGCACCCAGTATGTTTATTGGGTGAGGGGTCTGTGATTATTTGTTAA